>NC_064762.1:27303616-27466116 GCF_011397635.1 Epinephelus fuscoguttatus
TGATGGTGCGCCGCGACCGGCTCTGGGTCAGCTGGGAAATGCTTGAGGCGGAGCAGGCTCACGGCTTATGTGTTTGTCACTTTCTTTTTCATTTTAACCCACACCATGATCTTTTCCTAACCCTAACCAAGTGGTTTTTGTGCCTAAACCTAACCAGACCTTAACTACAGGGCATGATGATGATTTCGGAACAACGGGACTTCGGAACAATGAGTTTAATATGGTCGGACCAATGGGATGTCGGACCAACGGGCAGTTCCCATTGCCTTTGAATTTTGTTAGCATTATGCTAGCTTTCTGGCTAACAGAAGAAGAAGAAACAAGAAGAAGATATACTTTAGCCACTTTTACACTGCCAGATTTTTCGCGAATGTTGGGCTGTATTGCTGGCAAGCTGCGAGTGTTGTGCCGGATTGGCGAGGTGATCCAAGGTGCCTAATTTTCTGCCTCATAGGGTAATATTGGCGGAACCCTTTTAGTTTAAAAAGACCGAGGCGGCCTTCCGCAACCGGAGGGACTGTTGATGACGCCGCACGTGCGACCCACTGGCAGTGAATAAACAGGAAACTGCTGATAGCAGGAATTAGCGAGCAGCTAGTAGCAAGAGGGAAACACAAACCTGACAAACACTGTAAAGATGAGCAACTGAGGAGACAAAGAATTGCGCGCCCTCCTTGCCCTCGCCTATGAAGAGGCCATTAACCGCCAGATGTCAGGAACGGTGAAGAACAGGCCGACTTACGAGAGAATTGCGAAAGGACTGACTCCCTGCCACGTCACTGGTTACGTCACACACTGAACTACACATTGTGTTACTTGCTCACGCCCCCCACTGCCCCGAAAAAGGCGCATTCTGTATTAACAAAAGTAGGCAGGAAGCATTTTGCCGCACTCCCCGATTTTGTTTTTATACTGCCAATGCTGAAAAAAGACTGCAAATTTGCACAATTCCTATCTAAAAAGGGCTTATATTTTAATTAACTCTGTTGTATACACATGTGCATGAACAGGACCTGTACATGCATTAAATGGAGAGAGTGAGAGAATGAATGCCCAGGAGGCAAACTGGCACCTCTCCATCTACCAGTTCACACTCCATGCTTGGTCCGTGCAGGGACACGAGCCAGCGACCCTTTGGTTCCCAAGCCGAGTCCCTATAGACTGAGCTACTGCCGCCCCATAACAGCTAAGAGCCAAAAGGGTTCTATGGGCTTTACTAGAAATATCTTCCATTGTATCAAAGGTTTGTCCTATTTACTGGAGTAGTGAATAACATTTCCAAGAGCTCCTTCTTAGCTTTTACAATGCTGCTTCAACATGGTGTGAGCTTCAAAGAGCATTTGTGATCATTGTTTCTCAAAGCATTGAAACACACTGATGTTTATTTCAGCCTTTCTCTCCCACATAAGTGCACGTATTGTCAGTTAGCACAATACTGTCTCTCTATAATACAGTGGAATTTTAACATGCTACTTTCTATGATAAAATTAACAATAATAAACTTAACTTGTCACTGATTAGTTGTGTATAAAGTAACACTTTGCAGTCAACAAGGGGCTAACATTACAGAAGTGAAACTGCAACTCTCCCAAACCAACACTTTAGACACACACACACATGTTTACACACACACTGACACAGTAAACCCAGCAGCTCCTGGCCTGACTTCACAAATCACAACTGCTCCACATCTTGTGCCGCCGCAGGTGCCTCTTCTCGTGACTCCCAATCTGAAACAAATTCATCAAACCACACACTCCCCCTCTGTCTTCTGCTCACAAGAGTGTGTTGAAGAGGAGACGACAAATTTGGGGAGTCAGCGAGGGAAACTGTGCAAATATAATGTGACTGTTGTGTGTTGCCTGAATGCATTCACCAACACTCTGTGACACAAAATGTGGCTGCACAAATCTTTAGGGACTGAGTTTTTATCCCTTTTCCCTTCTTATTCAAATGTAATTCATTTTACATCTTAAAATGGCTGCAATTATATCGAGCATTTATTTTTAGTAATTTGTTCAGATATTTTTTTTCAGTCTATATTGTGGTGCTTTGCTGTAATCTGATGGACCCCGAAGTGACCAAACTGGACACTATTGAACATATTTATTGCTGACTCTGTGATGCTGTAAGTGAAAATTTATTTTGCAAACAAATCAAAGCCTCGCGAATCACAAGCCTCGCCTGTAACTGATGACAAGGTAATTCATATTTCATTTATTCATCCCACTCCTGGTGTGTTTATTTCTCTGCTGTTGGAAAGTGGACCAAATGTTTTTGTTTGCTGTGCATTTAAAGACCATGGACCCTAACTGTGTGACAGAATTATCCCTTTCCAGAAATCATCCTCCACTCTTTGCTTACATTCTGGGCTCTATTTAAATGATATATAGCATATGGTCTAAAGTGCATGGCACATTTAAAGCGTGTCCAACCACTTTTGCTAGTTTACCAGCACATTATCTGGGTGCTCAGTGGGCAAAGGGGTTGTATTTATTGCCTTAATTAATCATAAGTGTGTTTAGGGCTTAATATGAATTCAACCAGTCACCCATCTCTGTCTTCATTCGATTCCCATTCCCTTTCAAAGACGTGTACCTGCACCTGACACACTGCTATTTACATGGCGGATTAAGCAAGCAAGTGATTTTCTGCTGACAGTAATGCAATAAGAGCAGTACTAATAATATACTATAATGTGCTTTTCAAAACAAAGTTACAAAGTGCTTTACATGGTTGATGCCAAATTTAAAATAATTTGGGATTCAAGCAAATAAAATGAGGCAATTCTAAGAAATACAAAGAACAATAAAAACAAAATTAAGATAAAATACCATCACTGAGGCAGGTAAGCAAGGCCGGCAACTAATTTCCCTGTAGATTGCACTCAGGTATAGAAAATCAAACAGAGTTATACAAAATAAAAGATACAATAACCAGTGACAACACAATAGATAGATATTGAAAAATTCAAATGATACATATGTATAAAATGAATTTAAAGGCTTTTTTGAACAGATACCTTTTAAGAAGGGATTTAAAATATGTCACTGATTCTGTAGCCTCAGATCCTCAGGCAGGGAGCTCCAGAGCTAGTGTTGTAGTCAAGACCGCAACAAACGAGACCAAGACATTACCGAGACCATAGAGTACCGAGACCGAGACAAGACCAAGACTTTTGAAGGTCAAGACCAAGACAAGACCAAGACCATATATATCAAAGGAAAATCATAAAAAACATCAAAATGTGAGGTTTTTTTTAATTTAAGTTTGCTTTTAACCCTATGGGCCCTAGGCATTTTGAGGTATTTTTACTGCCTTTACTTTTAAGCTCATATCACAGTCATTATAAAGGCTACATACACATGCTATATCTTGTTTTTTTCAGGACAATCTGGGCTAACCAGATTTGCCATCATTTCATGTCCTTCTACGTTATATAAATTTTTATATCAATGAAAAAAACAAATCTGTGTGACTAAATTCTTACATTTTTACATGTATCTCACCATAGCAAGTTGGAAGTTGACATATTCAGCCATATATGAAGAGGGGAGACTCCCTGGAATCTGGCAATATAAGAACCATGATGCTGGGACATTCTGTCACTTCACAGCTGTCCAAAACATGTGGTTTGTGCCAGGCGGACATGATTGCCAGTATTTTTTCATTATTGCAAGAAATTCCATTGACTCAATCACAAGTCAAAAATGTGTTTTATCTGAAAGAAACATGCAATATTTACATCCAATATAATAGAAAAATAGTCAGCCAAGTGCAATGATGTCCTCCAAGATAATATTTGTTTTTCAGTTTCAGTTATATATTGGGGGGACATTTTGGGCATTGGTGGGGGGGGCACGTGTCCCCCTCAATGTATGTGGTGACTACGGCCCTGTCAGCATGCATAATTAGGCTACAGTTGTCTGGGTGCGCAAAGGTGAAGTGGCTGGTCTTGTCATATAAAGTTTGATGGAGTGTCAACTGGATGATATGGAGATATTTGCATCTTGAAAGCCAGACTACAAATGTAGATAGACAGGGAGAAACACACGCAAGCCTAAGACGTGGTAAGATACGATATTCCTCACTATATGAAGTGACTGATAACAAGATCTGTATAATGGATTGTAAAGAAATTGGTCAGGTTTTTATTTTGTAGACAATTGATCTGGATTTATAGCATGATGGGATGACAGCACAATGATGTGTGTGGTATCATTGGAAAGCTCTGCTCCTGCACTTTCATGTGATATGCCTGGCATTTCTGTGCGAGCCTGCATTCGCGAGTAATCCTAATCCTCTCCTCCTGCCCTCTCCATCCTGTGTGCAGGGGGCGTGTCAGTCACTCACACTGACACCGGGCAGGTAGCAGCTGCAGTTGGGGGAAATCTTTATACTACCAATGATTTGAAGTTATTAGCTGTTTTTGAGATGGTCTTTTTCACTCTTATCAGTAAAGCACGGACAAAAAGCATCAGTGGTGGTCTCGACCGGTCTCGTTCAAAATACCCGAGGTCGCCCAGTCCGAGACCGAGACAAGACCGGGTAAAAATACCCTCGATTCCGAGACGAGACCAAGACCCTCAAAAAATGGTCTCGAGACCAAGACCAATCTCGAGTACTACAACACTATCCAGAGCTGAGGGGCCATGACTGCAAAAGGTAATGTCACTGCAGCAAATATCATGGGACATTAAAGCTGTGAAACTAAACGCTATTCTTATAAACCTGACAGAAGAAACAGAACTAAATATTTAGTTTCTGAAATAATCAATGAAGTTATGCTGCTCCTCCTGGATACATGCACACAGTGTCTCGCTTAATAAGGATTCTGCTGCTGAGCAAAGACAGCAGCTCTGCTCTCTGCTATGCTCACATTTTAGAGAATGTAATTCATATTTACCTCATTAATAATGTATTATTTCACCCACCTGCAACCCATCCGCATGTCCCAGTGTGTGTAACAAGCAGAGTGTAAGCGCACTGTGAACCCGCCTCTGTGTGCGCATCTTACTATCTGTATAATGCGCCCTGTAACTAGCAGGAGAATATTGCACAAGGTTTTTGTTTGTCAATGGCGCAATCACTTTTTGCTGCCTCACAATAGAAGTATTTCAACAATGTACCTGAGCTGGGGCCAAAGATGATTGCAAGTACTTTTGTTACTTACACAATGGTAGTGCTGGCCGTCAAAATGACAACTGTGTCAGTCTGAAATGACCAAAAAGAGATGCACTGAGTTGTGTGCCGCTTTAAATGAGTGTAAGATGGCCCCTTTATTTTAATGCTCTTTAAATCACCTTTGCTCATTTTTAACTGTTCTTATGAAATCCTTTCCAGCTGTAGGTTGATGATGTTTAATTTATTTTCCTTGTTTTGTAAATTGCACAAGTGAGCAACATTTTAGCCCCATTTTCTCATTTATGAACATTATTTTTCTCTTCAAGGACGTCCATGTGTGTGTGTGTGTGTGTGTCTCTCCTGTATAATTAATGGGTTCCCAAAATGCATGGTAGGCTTCACACACACTGAACAATTACACCAAGAGGGAGTCTGTGTGTGAGACAAAGCCTTCAGTTCTTCAGTGTGTGTGTGTGTGAGGTGCCTGTTTGTAGTAATTACTGCTGATGCCATTTATAGTTTACACAGTACGCTGCATTTATAATGATAAATGTTGGGGGGCTGGAATCCCCAGACTTTAGCGAAGTCCTCCTTACAGACTCATTGTGAGGCTGACTGTTCTTGTATGAGCACAATACATCCGTAATGATACTTAAAGTGTTTTTTCAATACGTCTTTTTTCTGCAAAACCTTGTAACGAAATTGTAGATTTCTGTAAGAAAATATACCAAACTCTCAGTGCTTCAGTGATAAATCCTGCCTGACCACAGGTTGCTGTGCTTCGTCTAAACTGAGCAACGTTTGGATCAGCAAGTGTTTGATTAAAGCCGAAGTAAACATTAAAATCTGAGGAAGCATTTTCTGCTTATTTAACAGGAAGAACGAGTGTGTGGTTTGACTGTTTCTGATACAAGGACAAATCTTATCCTTTACTCAGGAGGTTTTAAAGGCACCTTGTGGAGCTTTTATGTAAACAAACAAGTTTCTGTTTACCTTTAGTTTCTTATCAAACAGATTGAGGCCTAACAAACATGTCAAATGAATTTCCTTCCTCATAAAAGATTTGTAATGTGAACATTTTAAACCTGCATTGTTCACATGCATGTTCTTCTTTCTTTCTACATTTTTACTCCACATTGCTCGATCCTTGGCACTTTGGGCCTTGGTTAACATGCTGAGAATGTTTCTGCCTAAAGTACAAACTTTTCCTGGGAGGAGAGCTCTCCACAATGTGTAGTACTCAAGACTGGAATCCAGGGGTGTAAATATAGACAGTGCAGGCAGTGTGGTTGCACTGGGGCTCATTGGGTTGGGGGTGGGGGTGTGGTCCTTGCGAATGATTCAGATCGCTACCTCAGAACTACACCTGTGTTCAAAGAAAACCTCACATTAGATAAAAAAAATAGTGCCATTTACCGTAATCTATTTGGCTATATGCCCCCTAAAATATGAACCCCTCTGCTTCGTGATGTTTTCTTGTCTTGTCTTTTCTTTTCTTGGTAAAATAAAATATTCATGTAAATTAATGTAATTCATGAAGCACGGTGGTGTAGTGGTTAGCATTGTTGCCTCACACCAAGAGGGTTCCTGGATCCAACCTGGGATGGGGTTTGCCCTTCTGTGCGGAGTTCGCATGTATCAGTGTAGATTTTCTCCAGGTACTCCGGCTTCCTCCCACAATCCAGAGACATGCAGGTTAGGTTAACTGGCTGTAGGTGTGGATGTGAGCGTGAATGGTTGTCTGTCTCTATGTGTCAGCCCTGCGATAGTCTGGCAACCTGTCCAGGGTGTACCCTGCCTCTCGCCCAATGTCAGCTGGGATAGGCTCCAGCCCCCCGTGACCCCTAATAGGTCGCGGGGGCTTGTTTTCTTTGATAGTTTGTCATATACAGGTATGAAATGATGATTCTTAAGTAACATGTATGTTGATGTTGCCAAATATCAAGTCTCTTTTTGATCATGTGAGAAGACAATTCGATATGGTGGCTAGATGGGCCCAAAATCTGTCAAGACTGACAAGCTCAGCACATCTCCGAGTCCAGTGAGCAGTCATGACTTTCAAATATAAAAGCATCAGTGAGAAAGGTCAAGGGAGAAACTAACAGGAAGAAAAAGTAGCAAAGCTCCCTAAATTAGATTCCTTTGGCTTTTTTATAAACAGTCGCCAGTGGTGTGTGTGTGTGCGTGTGTGTGTGTGTGTGTGTGTGTGTGTGTGTACACACACACACTTATAACTTGTAAGTAGCGTGCATTAGGGCCTTTCACAATAGCATGCACTGGGGTCTGTGGTAACTATGTTATACCACTGCTGGAGTCAATCGCATTTTCACTCTGTCTCATCTTAGACAAAGAGGACTCTGGGTTTTATTTCATGAGCGGTCAAGACTATAACTGCGGGGATACTGGTAAATTATCTGTCTTCAATAAGGAGTGTTGAATAAAGATGGTTGAGTTGATTTCAGTAGCTTAGTGGGATTTTTTGGGTTGTTTGTTTTGTTTGCTCATAGAAGACAAAATCTTCCCACATATATATGTTCTGTAGTGATTCATGTAGTGTGGGACACCAGTCTGTTGGTTGATCAGGACTTTGGTCTCTGTTTAGATGCTCTTGATTACAGCACTGGCTCTCCAACTGTATTTCTTTTGTGTGTAATATTTTGTTTTGTGGATTTTGGCTTTTCTCTTCAGATATAAAAACATATTTTTCACTACTGTAAACCAGACCTTAGGGTCTACTCTGTAAGGCCTCATATCGATCCCTCGCCCCTGAAACTATTTAGTGTCTTCTGCTGAGAGAACCCTTTTACTTTATCGTGAGCAACACTATTTGTTTTGTTTTTCAGCTAAAATGTTCTGAGTGATTCTCTGTGGCACATATTGATTTTTAATTCCTCCTTACTGGGTATCATCCAACTCTGTCTTTCTCTTGTCTGTCTCGCTGTCTCTTTCATGCACACAAACACAAAGGAAAATACTCTGAACCCACGCAACGCTCCACACTCACACAGGATCTACATACTGTTCGTTTTTATGGATTGTCGCCAAAAGCTATCAGATTAGTCAAAGACCATTTTCAAACAGATCTGCAGTTCTCATGCATACAGAAGTTGTTGCGTTTCCTGTTGCAATCAGATCCTGAACAGAACAGTTTTAGGTAATCGAGGTCCTGCTGTGACGAGCATTGTTCAGTTAATTGGAAGAGAAAGTGGAGAGAAAGTGCAGATATAAAGCTGATTATGCTCCATAAGTTTGGAATAAGGCAACAAACTACAAATAATGGTAGTGAAAGTACTTGCAGTGCTTGCATGTAGTGTGCTTACTTTTTATCAAATACGGTTTCCACCACCCTGTTCTCATTCCCAGATAATCATTCACCAACGCCAAAGGCACCCTTTGGCGTCTGTATGAGACACATCAGGCTTTTACAAGGGGTATTACAATACATGTATTCCTATTGAACCATTTGGTACGAGGCTTTTGGCTTTTATAAAAATAGCTTTTTGTCATATTCGATCAAACTCTTACTATATCCACAAAATATTACATGAGACAGGTTCTGTCACAGCATTGCCTATTTCTTCAAATATTTTCAGAAACATATTTTAGTGTATTGTTTAGCTGTAAAATGAGAACATTCGCTCCAGCCTGTGAGCTGTGCTTAGTTTTTGCTTGACTGTTTTCAATCTGGTGGATGAGCCACAAGCTTTCTCATTTTACAACTAAACAGTACACTAAAATATGCTTTTGAAAATAATATGTGGCAAGAAAAAAGCAATGCAGTAACAGAATCTTGAGCTATATTTGATGAGCGCTGACTGTATGACAGTGTGAAGGCAATTCATGAGCACTGACACTGTTGACAGCTTTGTTAGAGACTCCTCAGCTCTGATTGGTTGTTTTTGTTCAGGTGCAGTAAATGCTTGCAAATGCCATCAAAATATGAATATACATATGAATTTTATCTTTTTTTTTTTACTTTCCAGCAAAATACAGAGTCTAAAAGTAATTAAATATGTGATTTAAATACTATTAGTTGAAATACTGCCCATGTCTCGCTACAAAGAAAACAGAAGAGGTGAAACACTCTCTACTTCCATCACTGCCAACACTGAAGCAGGTGGCTGAGGTGAAGCATGGTGACAGATTAATGAGTTGAGAAATGTGCTCTGAGATGATCAGCTGGCCAGTGAGAGGACTAAGGGTCCAATATATGACTGAGACACAAACTTACCTCCCCAACTGTCCGCCCCATGCCTTATTTTCTAATGTTTATCTCTTCTTATTTCGTGAATACATTTGATAATGTTGATACTTCAAGGAATCAGTTCACAAAGGTTAATAGGAGCACAAATGGTTTTCTCCATTATGTTATCAGGGTCAGAGTCATGGCAGCAACACACCATGATGAGCAGCACATACTGTATGTCCTGTTCCTCCTGCTCCTCTTGGGATATCCTGGGATTCCCTCTTAAACAAGCTGTGATGTCCCAGTTCCTCATGGGATCTACTGCCAGTATATCAAGCCCAGAACAGTGGCAAAAGGACATGTCCAGAGGCTGTCCTCACATTCAACTGGCTGTTGCTTCCCAGGGAGGAGCAGTGATTCGTCCTTGGTCACTGACCTTTTCAATTCTAAACACAGTGTGTGGAGAGTGAGGGGACAGCAAAATAGCGGCAGTAAAGAGCATACAGAGGTTTCGATAAACCTCTAGCTGTCTACACTGACAGGGTGGGTCAACGAACACAGTAAGCCGCTCCGGTCTCACAATTCTGCAGGTGATCCCTGCCTTCAGACAGTTGCTGTTCCTAGAATATGCTGTTTGGTAGAGAAGCTTCAAGGACCAATTTTAGGCGGACACAATACTTTGTGTCACAGTAATGGGTAAAGTTTTACAATTTAAATGCAGATAAAATCTTTAAAATGAAAGTCAGTATGACCAGGTTCATTTTTATCATCTTGAACCACCATCTTGATTTTAATTTGACCTCTTACTGTGCATCTCTACAGGCTACTTTCATTTAAATACTGTAAATTACATCTTAAGAGTTTATTAAGTTGGATGGATTCATGTAGGTTTTTCTGTGTTGCTACAAATGGCAGTAAAAAAGAACTTAAAGGCAACAACTGTTACAGATACAAAAAGATAACAGTGTCCTCTGTATCCAAGACAGCAAACACTACCCTGAAGCTGCTCCGTGCACTATAAGTAATGCTGTGTAAAGCATTTGTTGCCATGTCACGTCTTGACTAGAGTAGGGAGGAAGGCAAGTTTTTCCTGGAGTTGTAGAGGCCTGCACTATCTGAAAGAATCCCTGAGGGAGGGGTAACACCTGCACATAGGAAGGCTCCGCTGGGCTAACGAATATACCAAGAAACAGGCATGAGGAGGATGCTGCTGTGACTGCTGAATCAACCAGTGCATGAGACTTGGCAGAAATGGGTCGCAACCTGGACTAGAGAGTCTTGGGAGCTCGTCAGCTGTTGGCGTAATTGAGAATCAGTCATTGTCTGATAGAAGGGATTTTTGTCCCTAGCTTCTGACAAACATTCCCCCGATCTGTCCATTTAAAACAATATATGATTGCCAAGGCAGTAATGATGCATGGGTCAGAGTTGCACCAAACCAGCCAATGCACCCTACCCAACTGGCAAACATATGTGTCAAATCAAGTGCCTGAATCCGACCTACAAACCTGCTAGCTGGAGCTGAAAGTTCCTGGTAAGCTAAATGACTATTGCTAATAACGATCCACTACTTGTTGGCTACATATCATTTGCTATAAATATCACCAATGTTTTTTCTGTTTAAAAAGTGCAAACGAAGGCAGACAGCAAAGTACTCACCAATCTTTTTAAGTTGTTAAGTGCACAGCTGATATCCTAAGTGGTTTGTTTACATGAGCGTACAACTGATATGTACTGTACAATGGTTTGTTACATGACGTTACCTAAGTAATGTACGTTAATAATGCATGTTTAACGGATTCAGTGCGGACAGAGAGACGCTTGCATGCCTGCTGTTAGGACATGGAGTTAAGCCTACATATTCTCAGAGGGAAATATTTTTACCCGACATTAATGCTGGAGAGATTTAAGTATGTCGGACTGAACGATTTTCCTGGTAAAACACTGATAACTGATCTTAGTGGGAGTGCTGATGATAAAGGTGCTTGCTATGTGAGAGACAGAAGAGAAGGTGGAAGGTAGACTATTGCACAATGTTTCTAGTGGTAAGTAATTCATAACTTACTCAGAATGCTGCCTTGTCGCTTAATGACCTACCTGCCCAAAATTCCACATATATTCTAAAAAGCGTACCTGAACCACCCAACCTGCAGATAAACCTGCGGGTTGTGGGTCAATGCATGCATCACTACTACCATGTGTTACTGTTGTGTAGCGAACTGACAAAAATAACATGAGCTTGTGAATAAATGACTCATTTAGATTGAAGACTAGCACATCTGATTCAACACTTGCAGACTGCAACCAGCTGAAACTTCCCTTGTGCACCAGACGTTAAGGAGGACTGTAGTGGCCGATGCAAAAATGCAAATGCCCCTATGTAGTGTTTGATTTATCCATCCTTGGCTACTGTAAAAACAACATGGGGAAGTCCATGGAAGAGCACATGGTCCATATGTAGATATAAATGACTCATTCTAAGGTAATAAAAACAACAATTCTTATTTTTAGGTGATTATAAATTAATGGAAACATGGTTATGAATATTATATTTCTGCAAATAGATGCCACTAAATCCTACACTCTGGACCTTTATGTTTTAATCTTGCAACCAGATTTAGTAAATCACTGGTATGTAACTAGCTGGTTGTTACTAATACTTAAAGGAGCAAGAAGCGAAATTCATCATTTCTAGATTGAAGGAATTAAAAAATTGCTATGTGAAGAACTAGAGCTGTAATTTCATCTGGAGTATAGCATGACCTCACACAACCTCTCTCTTTGTTGATCTCCAGCTCCTTGTTTACAAGCCGGTCAGGCTGCGCGTTCATGTACATTCATGTGAATCCCCCCAATCCCCCCCCTCGGAGCCCTTGGCCCTCCCTCCCTATAAAAGGCTACAGCCAGTGAGCAATGGCAGCGCATATTTTCGAAGTGAAATGGCGGAGTCAAATGTCTGTTTTAGTGTTACAGTAACATTAGGCACATGTCGCTATGCCGACATTAATGCTGAATTAAATTCAATATTATAGTCGTAGCATGGGTTAATGTCCGGAGCTTGAGTTATTAGCAGCTCAGTCCCAGCAATGGGTCAGGCGTTATGGCTGTGTTAGGAGAGTAGCCCGGCAGCCCAGCTAACATTTGCAATTAGCATTGTAAAATGTAACCCAGCGCTGTGTTTAGCTATTTCCCTGCCTACTTCAATGATGATGGTACCTGTAATAAATGTAATATATTTGCTGAGATGGAGGCGAGGTTCAGTGACTGTAAGCTGTAAGATCTAGCTGTAAGATATTCCAGTAGCTGTAGTAGCTCTAGTGCTAACTCCAGGAGCTAACGCTAACGTCCCTACTCTGCGTGAGCCGGAGCTATGAGCCACAGGCAGTGTTGCCAACTTAGCGACTTTGTCGCTATATTTAGTGACTTTTCAGACCCCTCTAGCGACTCTTTCTCAAAAAAGCGACTAGCAACAAATCTAGCGACTTTTTCTGATGTTATTGAAGACTTCTGGAGAGCACGTATCATTCTTATTCTTCTCAACGGGCAGCGGATGCTGCCGTGGGTTCCTCTCTCGCCCCAAAGCACTCACAGACAGCCCAGTCCTCCCTCCCAGCAGCAGTTAGAGCAGGAGATGCTAACCCCTCCACGTCCAGACTGCAAGTGAATCGCGCATGCGCGGAACCGCCACTGGCTGATCCCGACCTGGTTTACAGTCAGGGCGGGATGTAAATGTAAAATTTTCTTTGTCTAATATAAATCACTGAAAGAAGGTTCATTTGTAGTTCTAAACATATTCAGGGTGTTTTTTTACTCAGTTTTTGTCTCTCCCATGACGTTATTCCTCTCTCCTACAGCAGCCATTACAATTACATGCATATGGACAATTATGCAAATTAGGCGATGACGTCATTTAGCGACTTCTAGCGACTTTTAGGACAGCCAATAGCTACTTTTCTTACTGAGGAGTTGGCAACAGTGGCCACGGGCTCAAGGGCTCACGGAGAAGAGTAGGAACGTTAGCGTGGCAGGCGAGTAGTGCTAACACTAACATCCCTACTCTTCTCCGTGAGCCTGGCGGGCTCGCGGGCTCACGGCTCCTTCTCACAGAGAAGAGTAGGGACGTTAGCGTGGCAGCCGACTACTGCTAATGCTAACAGGAAAGCAGGGAAATAGCTAAATGCAGCAGAGACTGAGAGTGAGTGAAATAACTGCTAACTGCTAAACTAAGACAAACTTAGTTGGCTGTTTAGGTTTTATTTCCTCGCCCCTGTGGCGAGTGAATCTGCCTGTAGTGAAACCAGTGCTTCTTCCTCAGGCTCCACTTCACTCAGCTGCCAGCACAGCCAGTTAGCCTCCGCTAGCTTCCCACCTAAAGTTAGGCCCGACTCTCCGTTTGGCTCCAAATAGAACACCAAGTCCTGGTTTGTTATTCAGGTTAATGTGGGAAGAAGCAGCGGGTATATCGGGCAGCCGAGTAAAGTGGAGCCTGCGGAAGAAACACCGGGACTGTCTGGATGTAATAGTCCGTGGATGCTGCGGTCCTCGGCTGCACAGATGAGGCGAGTGGGTTGGGGGGTGGAGAGCAGAGGTAGACGGACGAGTGGCTCATGACACACTTTGTTTTGGTCTACAGGCAGTGCACGACAGCAAACCTAGCAGTGAAACGATTTTGCTTTTTGCCCCTTTAATGAAGGACTTAATGCTAAAACATAGTGATACATTTATAAAAAGCTGGTGCATCCATATCCAGATGTAAAGTGATGTGTTTGCAAAAACCTTCTGTTTCTGTTTCCTGGCTCCAGATGCAGAATTCCTGTCAGGTCTCTGCATTGTTCACTGGCCTTGCAGTTTCTCGTTGTTGGTTCACTTTGAGGCTCTGGTCCCGCCATACCTGGGGGCAATCCCATCACTGCTGTGTCAGCTTCCAGCTCAGTATCACTTATGTGCACAGGGCCCATGGGTGCTCAGTATTCCAGATTCAGGGTGCAGGCTGCAGCACAGGATAAAGCAGCCCTGCTTACACTGACCTGTCCACTCCGGGCTGAAAAACAAGACAAGTTCCCAGGCTTTTTCATCACAGAATTAAAAAAAAAAAAATCAAGGTCAGAGGAATGGGATTTTATCATCAAACCATGAAAGAGAGGAGCCATGTTGTGATGGCAGATATAATTGCAACATATTCTCACTCCAACCTTGTCGCATACCAACATTTGCTCATGGACTTTCCTCATCCACACATGATGTGCAGATTACCCTAGGTGCGTTGGTTGTTGCTGTTGCCGCCACACACCATTAAACAATAATGGAGACCTGTTGCGTATCATGCCGATGTGAAAGGACAGATTTTTTTTGTTAGTGTCTGACATGACCAAGCGGTCGTTTTCAATGACTTGTGAGACCAGGTTGGTAATTGTAGTCAAATGTTCGTTCGTTGCCATTTCTAACTGACTAATGTCGCATGTGACAAACAGTCTCAGCGGTGGTAAGAATGACCTTGTCATTGCGAGACAAACTGGACACCTGACATTTTACTTTGCTTTCTTCCCTCTTTTACACAAACACACACACACACACATAAACAATGACACACATACACAGATGCAGTGACAGTAAATGATATGACAGACTTTCTCTTATCACAGAGACTTAAACACATACACACACATTATAGAGGCAGGCTTTCCAGGCAGGTAGAAACACACACACACACACACACACACACACACACACACACACATGGGTGTCTAGTGGTGAGGTTGGGGGGACAGTTGATCCCTAGACAGATTAGGCTGCAATCTGAAATCTCCTCAGGCCAGCCCTGAGAGCATGTGTACACACACACACACACACCCCAACTCTCTCTCACAGACACACACATGCACGCATGCACGCACACACACACACATCAGAGTGAGCCACCAGAGCTTTAAAGTCACAGACTTTGGACTGACAGAAGTGACTTGCTAGTTGAAAAACTCCCCAAGTTTGAGACGTGAGTGGAGCAGAGAGAGTTTATATAAGGCTGCTGTCAGACATTTATGAACGTTTGTATTTTAACTTCAGAGAAGCATTTTGTGCATTGGCAATTTTGATCTACTTGGGTTTCCAGCAACATTTCCATATAGCGCCTTTGATTTTTGGCTTTTTTTTTTAAACAAAACAATGAGTCTGAAGGATTACTCAGCGCCCTCTGGAGGATATGCTGCTGTTGTTTATAACCTTGGTGGCAAAATTGTGTCAAACTGGTCAAGTGACTGAACACCTGATTGTACAGCTGTGCAACTAACCAGCATCACATTAGATATTTTGCTCCTTCCCTTCACTCCAGTAAAAATCTATGCTTTGAGTTTCACCTCTGTTTGGTTTGAAAGGTCAGAGTTAGGGTTGATCCTTTGCTGATAACAATGGCTGCTCTTAGCCTTACTTCACGGCACATGCTCTGGAGTCCAATGGCAGGGAAAATGAAATAAATTTCAAATTGTCGCTAACATCTTAAACCACTTCTGCAGTTTTCTCTTAGTGACTGTGTGTGTTCAGGGTCTATCCATTGTTACAACAGCCCAAAATTCTGAAGCCATGTTAGTCCAGAAGAATGCCCTATTGGACTGGGAGCCCGTTTCCATGGCAGCCCATTATCCCAAAAACAAATGTGCATTGCTCTGATGTCCCGTTTCTTTGAAAATACACATTCCCTACAGTTAGACAACCCAATTGCCAGAAAAAATGATTGCATGATTTGTCAACAACACTTTTGTGAATGTGTGGTTGGGATTAGGCACAAAAATACTTGGTTGTGGTAAGAATAAGATCATGTTTTGGCTGAAAACTGGCTGTTTGGTGGCACAAAAGTTGATGGAAAAAAACAGCTGGGGTCCATGGCTCAAACGCCGCTGGGAAACACTGCAAAGGGTGGATTAAAGTAACAGCATCAGTGGCTCAAACGTTGCTCAGGAACACCACAGACGATTGGTAAAATCACCTGCGATCTGTGGCTCAAGTGCTGCTGGGAAACTGAAACTAACTGTGGGGAGTGTGTTTTTCAGAGAAACAGGACTTCAGAGCAATTGGTGTTCGTTTTTAGGATAAAGGGCAGTCGGAGAAATGGGCTCTCGGTCCAGTGGGACATTTTTGTGACTAATGGGGTGTCGAAATTTTGTGCTGTTGGAACAATGGCATGGCACCATGTTCAGTGTTTCCAATACAATCATCACTTCGCCAACAAATTGCTGAAAGCGGCATGCAACTTGCTGGAACTTCAGAACTATGAGGAGGCAACAGGGTGACATGGATTTAGCTGCGTTGTGAAACACACTGAATCAGAAACACACTGAGCACACATATCTGTGGCAGAAAAGTGAATTCAAGGGCTTTCCCATGTAAAACACATCACACAGAGCATGGTTGTACTGTATTTTCAGTGGAGATAGTAGGGCACTAACTCAGGCAGCTGAACAAGCAAAACTGGCTGGTTTTGGAGGTGATGGCAAACTAAATTGAACTTCGACCTCAGATTTGACAACCTCTACAGCACACGTCTATGCTGCAGTGCTATTATTATAGAGAAGAATAAGGTAAAAGTAAAGTTTGTGCATCTTTGATGGTAACACTTTACAATAAGGTACACAAAATTAGAGTAGTTACTGAGAAACTCAGAAACTACTGTAATTTTTGTGTACCTTACACAAAAAGGGTAACTAATGAGTAGGTAATGATTCAGTACTCAGTACCTACTCATTTTGATGTCTCACTTTACTTTAGGGTGCACAGAAAGGGTAGGTAATGATTAAGTAATAGTTAGTTCCTCATTAGTTCCTCGTTAGTTCCTCAGTAACTACTCTAATTTTGTGTGTCTTAGTTCCTCAGTAACTACTCAATAGTTCCTCATTAGTTCCTCAGTAACTACCAGAGTTGGGTATAGCACGTTACAAAGTAACGCATTAGAGTACTTTGATTACTTTTTGCAGTAACGAGTAACCTAACTAGTTTGTTGTTTGAGTAATCAAATACTTGAATACATTTTCTACAAGCCATCAGTTACTTCCGTTACTTTTAGAACGCTGGTCCTTCAGCTCCGAAACAACAACGGCTGTCTTTTGGTTCTAATAAGGGAGATAACGTTAAACCTATCAGTCTGAAAGAAGCCATGAAGCTTGTGGTCGGAGAAATGCTGCCGTTGTCTAAATAGGTGGAGTCTAAATAGGTGGAGTAGGACTCGCTGACAGACATATTTCAGACTCAGGAGGACTTGCATTATGTCTGGTACACACTAGACGACTTTTCTGCCCGTTCTGAAAGTCACTATGTCACATTACACGATGGTACACACCAATTATCCCCGGTCGTCTTTCACGACGTGTGTGATGTCATCAGGTTATTCTTGTCCTATTTTTATTCCTTTTACTATTATTTGAGTCTCTGTGTCTGTTCATGTGCCAGCCGACATGTTATTGTACAGTAGTCACCTAAAAGCGTCAGCAGATGGCAGGAGCTACATTTGAAGTACCGTAGGCAAATCCTCCACAACCAAGTTCCTACAATTGTTTCACAATAAAAGCCTATTTAGAAAATGAAGGGATTCTCTCAACCAAAGTTATAAGAGGCTTTTAATTTGAAGGAAAATCAGGAAGTGTTGAGTTTAAAATGATGGCGCAATGTGTTAACTTTATAAAGCTAAAAAGTAAATATATAAACAAACAGAGAGATTAATAAATAACGGACCGTCTATAATGTAGTTTGTTTCAAATGAAGCTGGGAGCCTCTGCAGTTGTGGTGAGTAAAAGCCCCGCCGCTATATGTTAATGTTATTACTTTATGTCCGACCGTGAGGATGTTCCATCGTTTGCTAGCTTGATGCTAATGACAGTAACGTTAACTCAGCAGGTTGACAAAGTGCCTCTGCTGTTTCACACCATCATTTCCCCTTTTACTCTGTGTGGTAACATCCCTAGAGGAAATATTAAAAACGTTGGGGTGTTGTTGTCATACAGTTGTCTACGGCAGCAGATCGTTCTGTGTTGCTACTGGTCACAGTGACGGCTGTGATGGGAGAATTGGATCACAGTGAAGGGCAAGTGGTCCATAACTTTAATTTTGGAGACAAAAAAATGTGGGCTTAGCGCCCTGTGGTCCATTGCCCAATAGGAAATGTAGAATACTCAAAAGTACTTTAAAAGTGCTTGAGTTACTTTTCTCAGGGAGTAACGTTGGAAGTACTTTAAAAGTACTTGAGTTACTTTACTCAGGGAGTAATGCAGTAAAGTAACTGGTTACTTTTTTTAAAAAAAAAAAAAAGTAACGCAGTAAAGTACTTTGATTACTTTTAAAGTAACCCTTACCCAACACTGGTTACTACTTTGATTTTGTGTACCTTATGGCAAAGTGTTACCCTTTGAAGTTCTGGAGTTCTCTATAGCATGGCAGGAAATATCGGGAAGGACAGGGATAACAGGTTAGAAAATGAATCCATCACCACTGAAATCCATTGTTACTGCTGTAAATCCAAGCTGCTTTGTTTGATGCTTTAAATACTGTTTGGATGGATTCCTTAAAACTCTACAGTCAAGCATCACTCAAAATTGGGATAACCCCTTGGTAATACCCGCCTCACCCTGCCCTAAGGGCTGCTAGCTCGCATTAAAAGAATTTTAGGAGTAAAATATTAGTATTGGCCTTCAAAAACTCGCATTGATCTCGCCTGATGGACAAGATGCTACATGCTGTCAGATCAATATTTAAGTAAAACCTTCACTAAAGGTAACCCTGTGCTGAGGATTCTCTCCTCACATATTCTGATCAGATGAAATATGTTAAGGGCCACTGGTGTTTGATTATACAACAGCTGCTTTTTTTCCCCACTCCAGCATATTTCATTATTTATCCTCCGTGTATCTTTTGATGTGCTGAAGCTACCTCTCTGCCTTCAACAGACACACATTTTATGAAAGAGACGGAGTCCTTGAAAAAGTCTCTGCTAGCCATTTTAGGAGTAAGCTGCTTTGGATTGTTCTTTGAAATATCTGTGTGCGGATACTGAGGAAATGGAAACAGATTCATGCTTAAACAATCATTTTTCACTTTGGCCTTTGTTTCTCTCAGCTCTTTAGGCTTTATTGTCACCTGGAGAGTGTCCTAAAAATGCCTTTTTGGATTCTAAGCAATTACACAAGGGCATGAAAGCTCACAAGTTCTTTCTTAGAAGTTTGATTATCCACAGCTCTTCCCCTCGCTGCCATCCTGTCTTTCTCTTGTCTTTAATTGAATGAAATTGTTTATAGACTTTTTTCTCTTCATAGTGTGTTCATGTTCTTTCGTAGCCCACTGAGTGAGTTTGTACACTAGGAGAAAATCTTACTGTCTCCTGTTTTGCTTGCTGAGATTTTCCTCTAACCTGATTTTTTATTTGTGTTTGTGTAGGTTCGACTACCAGGAGCTGCTCCATAACTCCAGTTTCTGCCTGGTGCCCCGGGGCCGACGTCTTGGATCCTTCCGGTTCCTCGAGGCTCTGCAGGTGTGTGTTTATACATTATATGTGTTAGTGCTGCTGTGGATTATGTGATTGCATAGTGAATATTGGTCCATGTGCATACAACATGTGAATATACTACAGGTCAGTTTATGAGAGTAAAGGGTTTAGTGTGGTTGAAATGAAGTAGGTTGTGCCATGTGTTTAATGAGCATGTGTTTCTAATGCTGTTGGACAGTCTGGCATGCACTTTGTTTTCAATATACTAATGCCTTAAAGGTATACAATGCAAGAATTGTCGTTTACTGTTGGTAAAATCAATTGCAAGCAAAAGTGAAGGTGAAAGCCACCCACATATTCACTATATCTGCGTTTTTTGTGCTCTTAGTTGTTGATTTTTGTGGCCTTCTCTTGAATACATCCAGCTTTTGGTTTGCCACTTGGTTGCTACCTTTTTATAAAGTACCAACCTCCCCTGCACACTGCACCCAAAACCATCTTAAGCAAAGCAGAATAAGAAAAAGAAATTCAGGCAGAGCACAAGGAAATCTCAAAGCAAAGTTAACTTTTTCAGCAGGACTTTCCACTGAGCCCTGTCTACACACTAGGGGTGTAACAACACACATATTGGTATTGAACCATTTGGTATGAGGTTTTCTTTTCAGTATTACAAATCAACATGCAACATGCTGTCTTTCCCTCCCACCCCCGAAACCAGAACATTCTACTCCAGTGAGACACACTGGGAAGTTGTTATGCTAAGCTAGGTCATTGCAAGATGGTTAGTAACACCATTAGAAGTTTAGAAATAGAGGATCCTCCAATAACCTACAGGTCTTGTGTTTGGAGATACTTTGGTGTCATTGTGAATTATGAGGGTGATGGCGAGAGATAGTGGTGGATGAAAACAACTAATAGCAGCTAATGTTAGCACAAAAGTATTCACTAAAAGCAGTAAGCAGTGACTGCTGGTGGGCCAGGTGGCAGATTCAGCCAGAGAGACTAGCCCTTTTTAGATAGGAGTTGTGCAAATTTACAGGAAAGCCCAATCAGTCTTTTTTCAGCATAGGCAATATAAAAACAAAATCAGGGAGTGCGGCAAAATGCCGCCTGCCTACTTTTGTTTATACAGAATGTGCCTTTTTCAGGGCAATGGGGGGCGTGAGCAAGTAACAAAACGTGTAGCTCAGCGTGTGACGTAAACAGTGACATGGGAGGGAAGCCGCGGCTGGTCAGTCCTTCGGCAATTCTCTCGTAAGTCGGCCCGTCCATCACCGTTCCCGTCATCTGATGGTTAATGGCCTCTTTGTTTGCGAGGACAAGGAGGGTGCACAATCCCTTGTCTCCTCAGTTGCTCATCTTTACAGTGTCTGTCAGGTTTGCGTTTCCCTCTTGCTACTAGCTGCTCGCTAATTCCTGCTATCAGCTGTTTCCTGTTTATCCACCGCCAGTGGCTTGCACATGTGACGTCATCAACAGCTCCTCCCACAAGTCTCCAACAGCCCCTCCCGTGGTGGAAGGCCGCCTCGGTCTGTTTAAACTAAAAGGAACTCAGCCGTGCGCAGTACAGAGAGCAGAGGAGAATTGTAAAGGTGCGACCATGTATGGACAGAAATGACATGCCGTGGTGTAAATGAGATAAACAACATGAGGCTATTTAGTTTGTTCAATAAAAGGACAAGGTATAGACCTGTTCTATAGGAAAGGTAACCTTTAATGACTTCTGTTGTGACTTGGTGCTATATAGGAAATAAAATTAACACAGAGATGTTTATCCATATTTATTAGACTAAAAGAGCTCGGGGAGCTTTTTTTTTTTTTTTGTGGTCATGTACAGTAGCACCAGTTTCCAGCAGTGACATACTACTGTCACTGTTAAGTGTTATATATGTAGTTCTTATCTCCCAAATTGAAAGTCTAAATGATGCTGCGATGCAAATTTCTTCACACTTTCACAGTGTAAACCTGGGTGGTGGAAATCATTCAACCCTTTATTATGTTTATGTATTTCATGCCTAAAAACAGTCAAATTTAAAGATATTGGGATATTAAAGATATCAGTCAAAATTTGAAACCTGCCATATGTAATACGTGTGTAGTTTAACGATAAAAACTTCTCCTCAAACCATCAAATACTTCCCAGAGACGATGCGAAGAACATGACAGTAAAAACTAAAGCAACTCCTTAGATTTCCCATGACTGTTATTCTCATTACTGGTATAGGCTTGTCAGACAGCCTGTGGAGCTCCAGCTGGGCACTTCAACAAATCAAAGAGTTCCTCGTTCTCCTCTTAGCAACAGTTGATCTTATTACTATTGGCAATCTGTCATCTCCATGCCACGGAAAAAGGCCTGTTTCTGTAGATACACGGCAGAGAAGAGAAGCGTCCTCAGACCGCAGATGTGTTCATCTTTCATTAGCACCTTGTTTCTATCTGTCTCTGTGTTGTTTTGACATTAAGTATCTGACTCTGCCCCGTGTCTGCCTCCGGCTGTCTTGTTTACCTTGCTGTTGTTTTTCCTCACTTTCCAATTATTTATTCTGCTGAGGACACGCTGCACGCTGAAGTTTAGGAATAAACAGGTTGAGCTTGCTTCCACCTTCGGGACTCGTCTAGAGGAAGAGCTGGGAGGATTTGTATACGTGTTTTTACTCAGTGCTTTAGTGTTATTGAATAGTTTTTGACATTAAACTGATTTCACTTTGTAGCTGTTGAAGTAGAAGAGTGAGTAGATGTCTTAAAACGAGTCATTCGACATGTTTGATTACAGAACAGTTACTTTACATAACTTTATTGCACTTTATATATTTATGACACGCTTTAATACACATCAATATGATGTTAATGTGCCAGACTGAAGACGAAGGACAGCAACAAACAAGACATATGCTTCACTAACCTCTCTGCATGCGGCACTCTGTGGCACCGTATATTCTGTTTTCAGTCACAAGTAATGAGCAAATAGAGGCTGAACTTTGTGGTGACATTACAAAAGGTTGGCCGTTTTTAAGGGAAGATGCACAAAGCATTAGAATGATTGGCAGAAAAAATGGGCAATACTTAATTAAATGTTTGTCTTAAATGCATGCCAATTATTTTAATGGCTTTCTCGGCAAATCAGGATAAGAGGAAAGAGAAGGGGAAAAAAACAGAGGGAAAGAAGTGTGCCAAGGTAAAACTAATCATCAGTATTCGGAGGGCAGAAAAACAAAGAGACATGCGAGAGGGTGACAGTGAGAAAAAGACAAGAAAAGAAAAAAGCCGTCTCATGGAGCCAGACTAATCAAAGCAGCGAGAATCTGCGTCGACAGGTCACTGATCATGCACTCGGCATTTTGTGAATCTCCTTTAATCTCTCAGCTTCACTTGATTGAGAATCCAGTCGAACTTGAACTTTAAATGAAAATACCAGACTTATTGAATTTTTTTCTTCTTTTTTTTTTCACTCGTCTCTGACACTGCTCCGCTACTTGAGACTACACAGACGAATCATACCGTACTGTATGGCATTAAAGTGAAGACATTTAACATGCGACATCCTGGAATCAAACCCTGACAATGATCACCCTCCATAAGTCCTGACTGTCTTATGAAAAGCTCTTATTATTAGCATTTATAAGTAGCATATGAACCATTAATGGATGGTGCTATTCACAAATATAATGTCATTTGAAGTATTGATGTATTTAGCCCCGTTACCACCAAACACTTTCGGTATGGTACCTTTGGAACCAACAGTAACCCTTCAGACATGGTATCTAGACTCCAGTGTTTCCACTGCAAACAGTACCCTTAAATGTGGGCGGGGTTGTTGTCACTCACTGCTCCGCCCAGCACTCACCGTAGTTCCTCCTTTATCAGTCTGCACCTCGTTTATTGTCCACAGAACGAGGCAAAATAAAACAGACTGCAGTGAGAGTCTCTCTCCATGGGATATTTAAAATAATGGGTTTGTGTATTTAATCCTTCTCAGGCAAGCTCAGGGGTGTAGTGTTGCCGGAGCCCATAGGAACTACGATCCATGATGCTTTCTTTTCCCTCTGAGATGCAGTTCATATATTTTTAAATGATTACAGATCGACTCATTACTAAAAGTGTATGTCATCCAAGAGAGACAATAAAAACATATGGAATAGTAAAAGTTGTCACAGTGAAATTTAAGGTGTGCTGATAGATTCACGTCGTCACTTCATGCATTGAGTAACATTACAAGTAAATGTTCCACCTTAAAAGTCACCGGCAGTCAGCCCAGTGTATTATTTTTCTCAGACTCCAGCTGCGGTATGAACAGTGGTTAATAAGCCTCAAAACCAGCCACAACTCAGCCCTGAGCAGAGTGACCATCCTCTATTGACCAATCATCAGACTGCAGTGTTCACAGCTCCACCTTTTAGTACCAGATCTGTGTGCTAGGTACCCCAACAGAGGGGGGACCAAAAATGATGGGATGGAATGTTTCCATTGATACCATCCACAACTTTTCACAGTGGAAACCGAGAAAAAGCGTACCGAACTGAGCTGAACCGTACTGCTTTATTTTATTTTATTTATTTTTTTTAATATATATATATATATTTTGGGGCATTTTGCCTTTAATCGATGGGACAGTCAAGCATGAAAGGGGGAGAGAGAGAGGGAGTGACATGCAGCAAAGGGCCACAGGCTGGAGTTGAACCCGAGCCACTGCAGCAACAGCCTTGTACACGGGGTGCCTGCTCTCCCACTAAGCCACCGACGCCCCTGTACCGCACTGCTTGGTGGAAACAGGGCTTTTGTCAGCAACTATGACTGCTTTTATTATATGTTAAATGTATTAATCACATACTGTATGAAAAACTCATTTCAGTGCATGTGGTTTCTAAATTGGTAAATTCAAATATAATTTTCAGGTATTTCATTTATTCAGAGAGATATTTGTATAGATATATTTTACATGTGAAATTTTCAGTTTCACATTAGGTGTAACATGTGAAACACATTTCATATTTATTAGGGTTTTTAAGGGCGTGTCACTTAAGA
Organism: Epinephelus fuscoguttatus; assembly: GCF_011397635.1. Taxonomy (NCBI): domain Eukaryota; kingdom Metazoa; phylum Chordata; class Actinopteri; order Perciformes; family Serranidae; genus Epinephelus; species Epinephelus fuscoguttatus. The sequence goes on from NC_064762.1 coordinate 27,328,411, forward strand.
CGACATATGAATTTTACATATGGTTGTGTGATAACAGTAAAACAAAGCTGTAATCACAAACAATGATATATGATGAGTCACCAGAGCAAATGAGGACCTATAGTTGTTGACAAATATAATAATATCAATAATAAAAATGCAACTTAATTAAATGACATAGGACCTCACTGAGATTAGAAATCTTATTTACAGGAGTGTCCTTGCCAAGAGCATTGTCACAAACAATAAAACATGTTACATGTAACATATACTTCAATAGCAATATATTAAATAGGCTATAACAAGTTATATCACAGTCATATTAAAATACTAAAACAAACACAATAGACTTTTTTTTTTCAAATGAATAGATGTAATAGATACCAGAGAATTTGAGCAGAGCAAATAGTGAGCATGGGCAAAAGGACTTTGGATAGAGCGCACAGCCCATTTTCTTAAGACGCTGTAGAATCACATGATCTCCCACTTTACCCCGCTCCAGTTCCACTCTGGTACCACTCACACCGTGACTTGAAACATGCCTGACCCAGAGTCCATCTGTGCATTCGATGTACACACTATTGTCAAAAATTGGCTACAGTGAGCTTGACAATGGAGTTTACAAAGTACTTACAAAAGACAACTGAGCGAGTTGTGAGCGATTTGAGTGGAGGAAAGTGAAATCTGAGTTGAGCATAGAGCCAAGTAATTCTGAGAAATGGTTTAAGGACACTGACAGCTAAATGAGCCTGCCCATAGGTGTACATTTGTGTGGGGATGCAATGGACATTACTACGATGAAATTAAACACATTTCCACCTTAAACTGATGCAGAAAAGGGAAAAACTGCTGCAAAGAAAATTACCAAAATGATGGAAATGTTTAATGCTCAAAAATTCCTGAGGGAGGACCCCAATCACCAAATTCATGTGTTTTTCATATGTCTGTTCATACACAAATTAAAGCACATTAATTTCTAATGTCCTTATGCATGCTTGTACCTGCATTATAATAACTTTTATGTTCCCCATTCTCACCATTTAAGGGTTAAAAAAGAAGTAAAACTTGATCACTTTCTATTTTATATACACTTTTACCATTCAGCAATATCAACTCTGCAGAAAGAATAAAGTATTTTTCATTAAACCAGCTTTCTCAGATAAGAAACTGGCTTTGGCTAATTCCCATTAACATTAATTTAATATCAGTTCTATAATTTCAACTGAACTACAATGAAAGTACACCACAGGCTTATAGATGAGGCGTAAAATATGTAAAGTGAAAGAAATTATCCAGAAAACAGCATATTTTCCAGTTTAATAATTACACAGTTTAATAGTGCAGCAGAGTGCACAATCAACTCCTATCCATTAACCACAAATGATGAACACTTTCAAGAGCCCCATCATAAAATGACTTTATAGCAACACAGAGAGCTCCGGTGGGAAATGAAAAGAGCTCCTGATGAATTAAGTCACATTAATGAATCCTCTAAATATTGATGCGTGTGGGGAAAATAAATAAATACACTTTATTTTGTCCTTAATCTTTTTGGCAACTCCATTTGTTTCTGCAAAACTCTCACTTGGAACACGTTGAAAGGGTCTCATCAGAGAGAAAGCACCTAGAGGATAAATCCCTCAGTGGAGGGAAAAATAGATCCCTCCCAGTGCTCGGCTTTAAACTTCTGGAGAGACTTTATGTGTAAGTGGGATTTTTCTGCCTCTCTGTCAAGCTGTGAAAACTTGTCAACAGAGAACATTTTATTTCTTCTTTGAGACAAAACATTCCTCCGACAGAAAAACATGATACATAAGTTGTTGCAAACTAACAATAACGCCCGATACTTTGAAAAGTATCTCAATCAATCTCTAAAAATAGTTTTATTAATGTGAACACTGATGATGTTTGACTACTTATTTACCTTCCTACACACATAATGTAAAGATCACTCGCTGCCCGCTACCATTAATTCAACTCCCAAAAAGAATGATTTCTTTTTCTGTCTTTTCTGTTTTTCCTAACAGGCGGCTTGTATCCCGGTTATTTTGAGTAATGGCTGGGAGCTTCCCTTCTCTGAGGTCATCGACTGGAGGAAAGCAGCCATCATTGGAGATGAGAGACTTCTGTTACAGGTACAAAAACATGATGGAGGAATGGAAGAATAGATCTGTTTTACAGCAAGAATACAGGAGAGAATATACAAAGAAGGGACAGTGATAACAGATAGAAAGAAACTGACTTGGTATTACATTATACAATTACTGCAGACCCCCTGAAGTCCCAAAAGTGATATGTTGGTATCTCTTGTGCCCAACATCGTAGGCTAACTCACAAGATAATAACTTGTACACACAAAATAAAATGTGTAACCTTTCAGGACTTTCAAGGCTCCATAAATTACAGCAGATATGTGGATGTAGACGTGTGGAGGCAGTGTTTGAGTTACACCATGGCTTTTGGGGGAGGGTGGGAGGGTGGTATACTGTACAAATGCACATGCATACACTTAATTGTACCAGCCTACATGTAGAAAAAAACCCCAAAACATTTCAATTCATGCAAAGACAATTTAGTTGAAATGTTCTTCTAATCACTCTCGGCTGGACAATAAAAAAGGCTGATGCACAGTGGACAGGCAATGGTTTGTGTTACTTTCTTCACTAGACACAAATTATTGTTTTTTGCTTTTTTCTTGCACAAATTCACAAGCGTATTGACAAGTGCTTACTGGTAGTCTATTGTGAGTTTTAGGAACCTAAATGAACTGAAAAAAAAAAGTATATACAAAAATAAACTGTGGAAGCAAAGAATATATTTTAGAGCTCCTAAATTTCTCAAATGAGGCTTCCTGGGGAGCCCATTTCTTTTCCAGAGGAGCCGAGCTCCACGTAGCTCTCTCGTATTTCAAACTATAGACTGTATAATAAAGATGGAAGACACAACAGCTCAACCCAAAAAAAGGCCAAACATCTTGATCGCCCCCTGGTGGCCAGCTGCAGTACAGGTGATAAATCCTGCCCCATATTGGGACAGTGGACAAGAGCTGAACAAAAAAAATCACACTCCACGTCAACTTTTTTTTTCTAAAGATGATTTCTGACATTTTAGATAGTTCTTATGCAGTTCAAGTGTTCATTAAGCCTCCATCCTGGCAATATCTCAAGAATGCTTTGAGGGAATTTCTTCCTTTTAAGCACAAACTTAACAATGAACTGATTCCTTTCAGGTGGTCATTGGTCAAAGGTCAAGGTCATAATGAACTTATCTGTCTTATTCTTGTGAACACAATATCGCAAGAATGCCAGATGGATTTTTTTTTCAGATTTGGCACAAACTTTGACTTGGACTCAAGGATAAACTGATTAGATTCTGGTGGTCAAAGTTCCAAGGTCAAGGTCACCGTGAACTTGCGTCCGTCTCACTCTTGTGAACGCGATATCTCAAAAACACCTTGAGGTGATTTTCGTCAAATTTGGCACAAACATCCACTTTGAGTCAAGGATGAACCAATCAGAATTTGGTTGTCAAAGGTCAAGTTCAGAGTGACCTCATCTGTTTCATTCTCTTGAATGTAGTACCTTAGGAACACCTTGAGGGAATATCTTCAGCTTTGGCAAAAATGTCCACTTGGACTCAACAATGAGCTGCTTAGAATTTGATGGTCAAAGGTCAAGATCACTATGACCTCACAAAACACATTTTTGCCATAACTCAGGAATTACTTAGCTATTTATAACAAAATTTCACACAAATATCTTCTAAGATAAAATAATGAATTATCCAAAAGGTCAAAGGTCAGTTTTACTGTGACATCAAGGTTATGCAAAAACACTTTACTGGCCATTTCTCAGCATCATAACTCAGGAACAGAAGGGAAGACATTTTGTTAGATACTGAATTGGTGACACTAATTTTGGGTGTCAGCACTGAAACTGTGCTGATTGTATAGACTATAATATGTAGATTATCTTCTGTGCTGCTCCATGTGAAACATCCATGTTCTTGCAATATGATGGGTTCATGGAGGCATAAAACCGCAGAAATTCTGTTTTCCTGATAGTTTGGTAATCACTATTTATTTGATGCTATAAAAAGAGGGTCAAATGTCATGATTCACAGCTGTATGTGCTGGTCAGTGTGCTCGCAATCAATGGCGCTGTTCACGTTTGGTTGGACGGGTGGAACTCAGTACTACAGTGATCATTACTGTGCAGACTCTGGCTCCAAATGACGTAACCAGCACAAGATAGTGGTGGCTGTATTCAGGATTTTTGGCTTCATAATTCTACAGTGGGAGGAAGTGGAGACACATTGTCTATCTTTATATACATTATATAAAGATTTTATATTCCTTGTTTTAAACCCTGGAAGCAGATTGGTAAAAACTACCGCCAAGTAACTTGGATGAGGAAGGCAAATCTTCCTCACACTCTACAGCATGAAAAGATAAAATGTGCCCTTTCAGCAGGGGTTAATTCAGTGTCTGGGTGGTGAAATGCTAACGTCTTCCCTCAATATAATTGTCATCTCTGGCTCCAGATCCCCCTTGGGCAATCACAAAGACCCAGCTGGGGCTGATTCAAACACAGCAGCACAACACATAGATCAGGAAGTGCTGTGAAAATCTCTGGGAACAGATGTGTGCTCCAAACTATAAAGAAACAGACTTTTCTTTGATAAATAGTGATTCAGGCTTGGTTCAGTCACACCATGAAACAATAGATGGGTTTCTGAGCAGGATAGCAACCAGAATAACTGAGAGCTGAGTATCATCCATATGAGGATTTGTTTTAATTTCAGCTCAGACTGTATAATTAACTGTTGGCATCTATGAACATATAAATGACATGTAGATACTCAGTTCAAGAAGAGAGAGATATCTTATCACAGTCGTGTGGCTCTTAGTAAATTCTTTTTTTCATTCTGACATGACAGCTGTGATATTCACATTCACTCACACCTCCGCCAGGAACTGTTTTTATCTAAGACGGATTATTCTGCAATTGGATCGCCTTCTGTTCCTTTTAATTACAGCAGCGGGCAGAACTTGTGATATTTACACTCCTAATTACTAATTACTCTTCATATTTCTTCGTGCCACCTGCGTGACCCTTATGACCGCCTGAACAACGCAGAGGTGTGAAAGCGTGTGCGTGCCTTTAATTAATGCGTCCCCTATCAGCCCCTCTATAAGCACCTAGCAGTGATTTCAGTTTTATTTTCCTCTGTGATTCACACAATAACGGACAGGCCATCATTAAAAGTATCACAAACTTGGCTTTTAGATGAAATAAAGCATCTTTTTTTTAATCATTAAACATTACTGAGAGCCACAATGATGTGCTAATGTTGTAAGAGGTTTTTGTTGTGTAGTCTGCTCCCTTCAACAAAACAAGGCCATCTATCTAAAAGCGTGCTAATTGTTGGTTTAGATAATGCGTGTAAAGCAAGTATAATGTTTTGACAGGGTGAAAATGGTGTGCACATTCATCACAGAGGTTGAACAAAACAAGCATTTTTTCCCCCATTAATTCGCTTTGTGTTGATGCAGACATATGAGAAATTAATGGCTATATAGGTATGAAAAGGATGAATACTGAAATTTGGTTATACAATTCTAATAAAGTGAAAGGCACAATGACTGCTTTGCACGCAATTTTCACCATATGGTGAGAGCAACACACTTGAACACACCTCTGGCACATTTCAAAGGGGACCTGTTATGCTTTTCCTTATTTTCTTTCATATAAATAATGTTATAATGTTAGATGTCTGTATTAAAAGTGAACAAAGTTTCAAATAATGAGGTGAATATATGTAAAAGTAATTCCTGTGAGCAAAAACCCCAGGCTTCATCTGCTCCAGGCATGTTACCGCAAGTATTTACATTACGTAGCCTACACTGCTACATGTAGCTACATGCTAACTTCAGGGAAACCTGTAATTTTGGTTTCTGATGTTACCATTTCTCCCTGATTTCGGCTCATATACCCACTGTTTAGTTGTATTTGAACGTGGATTATATTGTATGTGATGCAAATTGCATTGATACATTGTAAAGATGTTGTATGGACCCCAGGAAGAATAGTTTTGGCATTGCCACAGCTAATGGGGATCCAAATAAATCAAATCAAATCAAACATGTCCAGTTGTGTTTTGAAGCTTTAATTGGTGTATTTTTATAAGGTAGAAAGTGCCAGTATGCTCCATTACAGTAATTCCCCTGCTGCTATGACAGTGTAGAGATGCCAAGATGCACAAGACAGAGCCGCTGACCAGTCAGAACAGACTGAGCTTTTTATGGAGATGGGGCTTAAAAAGAAAGGTCCTAAAATAGTGTTTCAGACAGAGGGTGAATCCAGGTGTTCCAGCACTGACAGTATGAGGAAAATAAAGTTTATGGCCGTAGCCAGAGGCATTATGCTTTTAGGTTGTCTGTCCGTCCAGCCTTCCGTCCATCCTATTCATGTGAATGCAATATCACAAGAACACCTTGAGGGATTTATTTTTTTTCAAAGTTGGCACAAACATTCACTTGGACTTAACTGATTTAATTTTGGTGGTCAAAGGTCAAGGTCAGTGTGACCTTGCGTCCGTCTCATTCTCTTGAACGCAGTGTCTAAAAAACACCTTGAGGGAATTTCTTCAAATTTGATTGAAATGTTCACCTAGACTTAGCAATGAACTGATTAGAATTTAAAGGTTAAAGGTCAATGTTACTGTGACCTCACAAAACAAATTTCTAGCCATAACTCAAGAATTCATACTCTAATTATGACAGAATTTTACTCAAATGCCTTACAGGATATTATGATTAGGTGATAACATTCTATATCCAACAAACGGCTCATCTTCACCACAAGACAAAAAAGTCTTACGTCTTACGTTACAATACACATTTGGGCAAAATTGTTATCAACCCTTAGTAACAGCTGTCGGTTTATGTTTTTTGTTATTTTTTCAGTTTTGGTTGTTGTAAAGTCGGCGCTACACTTCATTCCGAGTGGCATTAAAAAGCCCTAAAAAGTATTAAATCTAACTTGTGCAAAGCTATAGGAGCTAAGGGGGTAACGGTTTACAAAATGTACGTTTGGGACTGATATGGTACAGCAGTGTATAGTGATACAGTGTACTTTGAACAATGATGGAGCTTTACCTGAGTGCTCTGTTACTACGACGTTAGAGCACATAGTATCAGTGTCATTTCTTTCACCCACTGTGTGAGAGCGGCAAGTTTGCTACATCCCATGAGCTCTCTCACTACTTTCAGTTTAATGAATACATGAATAAACATCCTCTGGTAAATGTTGCAATTATATAAAGACAAGCAAAATAGCTGTCAGTAATGTACCCTCAGGGGTCGTGTATGTTAAAGTCTACATTGTGCTACTGGCTTGGCTGCTAAGGAAAGAACCCTGTAATATCCTTTGGACTCCACGCTGATGCTTGCTAGATGGATTTGATGATAGATTAATTGGTCAATTCATCAATAAAAATGCCCAAAAATCTCTGGCTCCAGCTTTTCCAAATATAGTTTCCTTTTAATTCTGTATCCATGCAGATTAAATATCTGTGTTTGAGACAGTTGGACAGACAAAACAAGCAGTTTGAAGATGTCGCCCTGGACTCTGGAAAATGTTTGTGGACATTTTTCGGTAGCACTTTATAATACAGCCCGTGTTTTACGACGTAACTCCCCGTGTCTTACGGCGTAACTTCCCGTGTCTGACGGCGTAACTCCCCGTGTCTTACGACGTAACTCCCTGTGTCTTATGGCATAACTTCCCGTGTCTTACGGCATAACTTCCCGTGTCTTACGGCATAACTTCCCGTGTCTTACCATATACTTATTGGGACTTTCATGGTAACTCTCTGACATCTACATGGCATTTTAGAGGAACCTGTTGTGTAGTTTCGCTTGTCTTACAGTAGACCTGCCGGGGTCTTACAGTGGAACTGCTACTGTCTTATGCTGTCACTCCCAGTGTCTTATAATGGAACTTCATGCGTCTTACCTTGCACTTACTGGGACTTCCCGGGTGACTCTCTGACATCTACCATGACATTTTGGGGGAGCCTATATGGTTTAGTTTCACTTATGACTTACAGTGTAACTCGCTATGTCTTACAGTAAAATGTCTTACAGTCCAACTCCTGATGTCTTACCATGTAGGCCTACTTATTAAAACTTATAACTATAAAATCAGATATGATTTACAGTTTTAAAATACACAAAAATCATACTGCAATATGTAACCTGTTTAATCACACAATGACAACTTCAGAGTTATAAAATATCTTTATTCTTTACCACGCAGACACCTGGTACTTACATGCTAAGTGCCCAAGACTTCCTGTAAGTACCAGGGACCGGGCTGTATTGTAAAGTGCACACTGTTCACCCTTCCTTACCATGCAGGTACCTAGTACTTACACTCTAAGCACCCGAGACTTCTGCTGTACCTACCAGGGACTTTCCCTGTAATTACCAGAGACCTACACTGTACTTATCAGGGACCGGGCTGTATTGTAAAGTGCACACTGTTCGCCCTTCCTTACCATGCAGGTACCTGGTACTTACACTCTAAGCACCCGAGACTTCTGCTATACCTACCAGGGACTTTCCCTGTAATTACCAGAGACCTACACTGTACTTATCAGGGACCGGGCTGTATTGTAAAGTGCACACTGTTCACCCTTCCTTACCATGCAGGTACCTGGTACTTACACTCTAAGCACCCGAGACTTCTGCTGTACCTACCAGGGACTTTCCCTGTAATTACCAGAGACCTACACTGTACTTATCAGGGAGCGGGCTGTATTATAAATTGCACACTGTTCACCCTTCCTTACCATGCAGGTACCTGGTACTTACACTCTAAGCACCCGAGACTTCTGCTGTACCTACCAGGGACTTTCTCTGTAATTACCAGAGAACTACACTGTACTTATCAGGGAGCGGGCTGTATTATAAATTGCACACTGTTCACCCTTCCTTACCATGCAGGTACCTGGTACTTACACTCATTGTGTGATTAAACAGGTTACATATTGCAGTATGATTTTCGTGTATTTTAAAACTGTAAATCATATCTGATTTTACAGTTATAAGTTTTAATAAGTAGGCCTACATGGTAAGACAAAAGGAGTTGGACTGTAAGACGTTTTACTGTAAGACATAGCGAGTTACACTGTAAGTCATAAGTGAAACTAAACCATATAGGCTCCCCCAAAATGTCATGGTAGATGTCAGAGAGTCACCCGGGAAGTCCCAGTAAGTGCAAGGTAAGACGCATGAAGTTCCATTATAAGACACTGGGAGTGACAGCATAAGACAGTAGCAGTTCCACTGTAAGACCCCGGCAGGTCTTAGAGGAGTTACGCCGTAAGACACGGGGAGTTACGTCGTAAAACACGGGCTGTATTATAAAGTGCTACCCATTTTTCTCTGGTTTCATTTTATAGACACAACGATAAATGCATTTATTAAAAAACAAATCAATAGATTCACTGATACTCATAATTAACAAAGAGCATATCGAACATATGGGTCATAAAAAAATGTTTATCTCAAAAGCACATCAAGAATTCATGTTTTCACAAGAAATATACTTTATATCAACATGAAATAACATTTGAGACAAGCCAATTTGTTAACATGTTTATATGCAGTGTCTCATATTTACCTAATTTGCCACATTCAACTAATTTGCCTTTATGATGTTAGATACAAAAAGGCTTTTTACATGTACACTCATGTGCTTTTGTGTAAGCCTTGATCAATACTGATTATACAGAGCAGGTTAATGGGTGTGGCACTCGTAGTTTTTTATCGAACAAAGTCTCCCAGACTTTGAGGACACCTTGAAACAGTTTCATTTGTTTCCCGCAGTCCTAAGACAGCTGGTAAGGTGGCAAGAGTTCAATCAGTTTCTGGAAAATAAATGTCAGAGTACTCCTTCGTTCTCAGGATTTGGGCTTTATTGCACTGTCAGCTCAAAAACAGTCATTAAAAGCATTGAGATACCCAGAAACCTTTTAGTTATTAGGTGTAGAAGACAACATCTGTACAGTATCATAAAAATACAATGACAAACATGTTTCCGGTCGGTAAACAGATTCTGAATGCTTGCCCTCTTTGTCTTCCTTTTTTTTCTTCGTCACACACACACACACACATGCACACACTGTTCAACACAACATCGGAGCTGGAACACCTGCTGAGAGAGTTGAATCTCATTACTTTCAATTACATCACTGAGAACTGCAATACCTGGCTGTTTAATATGTAGAGTTTCTATTCCCCCTGTGGAGAGGAGACATGCACAACACACACACAGACAGCCACACACACAAATTCACAGACACACACACACAATGCCCCTGCTGAGAAACATAAACACTATTAGAGTCAATCGGGGGGAAGAGAAGTGAGCTGATTTGATTGGTGTTGTTTATATTCCACCTCAGAGAGCCGAACAATTAAAACTCGCTCTGCTGTCAACAGATCCCGCTGACGTCATGACAGCAACACTTCCCCCTATAGTGTGTCTTCACACTCTTCATTTGGATTTTTCTTTTTCAGTTTTCACAAACAAAACTGGGAAGTTAGCATTTATCTGATACAGTCAAGTAGTTAAATAGATATGAGAATCAAATTAAATACTGTTAAAATCTGCTTCATATGCAACAGAGCTACTTTATTCTTTAACCTGTTATTGTGTATACTCACAGAGCAGGACATTGGTGCATTGTTTTCACTCTTTATTTCCAAGTTATTTTCACTGCACAGTTGTTTATAATATTACAGGGATAGGTTTTACTGCTCTGTAGGGTTATCATGGCTGCAGATGCAGTTACTGGCATCAGGGGGAAACATGGTGGGACAAGAACAAAAATTAACCCAGTGAAAGTCCAAGTGTGGCGGGCGGATGGTCCAACAAATACTGGGTTTCACCTGAGAGAGCAGTGCTCGCCTCCCGTAAGGTTATAAAGCCAAACCCTGTTCTTTTTTCCTAAACCTAACCACATGCTTTTGTTGCGTAAACCTGCATACATATATACTCTTTATCTAACCAGGTAAAAGCCTCACTAAGATTAAAAATCTCCTTTTTAAGAGTGACATGGTCAAGAGGGCAGCATAAAACATCATCACAAGTTACAACAAGGCAAACAGACATATACAACTGCCACACCCAACAAATGAATAAAATATCACAGTATCCAATTGACATGGAATATAAGGTCTGGGACAAGAACAAATATGATGTAAGTACAATTCCTAAAATGATTTAGGAAAAATCACATTAGCCATGTTTCCATCAGCCTGTTTAGATGCGCATCTAGAAGTATCGCATCAGAAAATTATGATGGAAACGCACTGATTGGAACTGAACGCGCTGATTCGCACAAACTAAAATACGCTCGCTTTAGCCGGGTTTTGGTTGATTCGAAAAAATGTTGATTCGCAAAATGGGGGATGGAAACAGTTATGTTCGAATTAAGTCTGACGTAGTGCACCTCTCTCCATGGTGATATCCACACTCCGGGTTGGGAAGGCAGTAATGCATGTTACGACCGGCCTAGGGGAACCGGTACATAGCATGAAAGGATGCTCCCCTCTTTCCCCACTCCCAAGGATGACTAATGCCACACAACTGCAGTCCAACAAAAGATCATTTATTTAACATTCAACAAGAAAGGTAGCAATAAGCTTCAGGGTGGGCGTGGCCCAAAACAACAAACAAAACAATCTATTCTCCAAAACTAACTTACCTACCCAAAAGTAAATAAAATAAAAATACAGGTCACTCACCTGACTCCCTATAAATAAACAGGAGAAAAAAGGATGACCAAAAAGGGCTACCCACCCCTACAGCTACCTGGACTGCTGGACTAATATCACAATTAACTCATTTCTAACACAGCACGATGAAGCATGGTGCAGTTGGGAGTAGGGCCAAGAGAAGAGGAAAAACAGCTCAAGCAGCGGCCATTTTATACCAGCTCCACCAATCTCCAACCACCAATCAGCAGCCAGCACCTGGAGAGAGAAACACACTAAGGGTGGCAGCACCACCCTCAGGCAGGGAGGAACAACAGAACAGCAGAATCACAAATAAATGACCCAGGGTCATAACATGCATTTACAAGCTGGTTGCCAACCGCCAGAAAATGTACAAGAAAAAGAATGCCTGACTTCTTTTGTTTTCGGTTCTGTGGAAAACTCGTGCGAATTTGTGGTTTTCACCAAAGTCTGTACATTTAATGGAAACACACAGGATTTGTATTTCTTTTAATGCGCATTTCCCAATGATTCAAATCACTTTTGGATGGAAACATAGCTAGTGACTAAAAGAGCTAATTTCTTGATCCTTTAAAATTCCCCCACAGTGATCAGCTCTACCAGTTTCAGATCCTTCTGTAGATAATTTCAGGACGAAGACGCAGCATATTTAAAAGTTGTTTTTGCCAAGTTCTGTTCTCACCCTTGGAAACAGCATTTGTAGAATGTTCTAAGAGCGAAGACCATATTGATTTTGGTTTCTACACATGTATGTAGACAGATAAGAGGGAACCAGGCCAAGAATAGATTTATACATTAAAAAACAACCAATGCGAGAGCCTGCGGACATACAAAGGCGGCCATTTAGCAGTGACTATAGAATACAGTGGTGTATGCGATTTCCACAACCTGCAATTAAGCACAAAGCACAAAGGTATACAGTGTCTAACTTCTTTAGGCACTAGTCAAGGGCATTCATGAAGGTATGAAAGTATTCATGAGGTAAAAAAGTTGCAGATATCAAGTGTCTCCTTGCCTGAAGGAAGAAATTAGATTTGTTTCTAAAAAAAGAAACCCAATTTAACCTTCAGCTTGGAGACAAGGTTTTCAATATGTGATTTGAAAGACAAGTTCTGATCAATGATGAAACCTAAATACTTGTATGTTGTAACCATTTCAGTTTCAATCCCTTGAGTAGTTGAGATCCTTGGAAGATCAGATTGAAACTCTTTGCCTTTTGAAAAAAGCATGAATTTGGATTTTTCTGCATTTAACAACAGCCTAAGTTGAGTTAAGTGGGTCTGAACAACATCAAAGGCAGACTGCAGGTATTCCAGAGCTTTTACTACTGAAGGGGATGAACAACAGATGACAGTATAGACATAGTGTATGTCATTTGAAAGAGACTATATGCAAACGGTGGTGGGTTGATGTATAAACATGACAGGAAGTACAAAACATCTGGGTATTATTTTAGTGGAAAATGAGTTGAGAATATCCAAGACAGGCTCGTCCTTGTTTGCAGCTGTCTCAAAAGGCTTCAAGAAGTCCTGAAACATGATGAGAAGCTCATTGGTCACAACATGAGAGATGAAGCCAAGCAGCTCAGGACTCTCTGACTGAAAGTCCCTGGATGACGACCATCATTTCAGCTCTGGTTGCTCCCAACAAACTGATATTTGCAGCATGAGTCACTATTCCACTGCCTGTGTTGGCACTGTAACTTTTAGTCAAGAGGTTTTGGGTTCATGGCCAGAACACCAGAAGTGTCCTGGGCTCCAGATCCACCACCTCTTCAGGGCTGATGATGTGAGGCTCTTCAGGAACATTGGCTACAACGCAACTCAATCCTTCTTCGGCTTCATTATCAAGCTGAGCGGGGCAGATAAGGTCATGTCTGACCTCATCAAGCAGGTAGTTTGTTTTTCTCCAAACTGAGCATCAAGAGAGCATCCTGCTCCATCTTCCTTGGCACATCAGGATGTTTAGCTCCCTGGTCAGGTTGGCAGGATCCTCGTCTCTCTTGATTTCATCCCTTCACTGCCTTTCCCCGAGGGTGATTACTGCTGCAAGGCACAAGCCAGCTGCTCATGTCCTCCATGACAATGTGAGCTGGGACCTCAGCTTCCCTCTGGAGCACCAGGAACAAGATATCTGGGCTCCTGGCAGGTCTGCAGAGTTTGTGGGTACACTGCTGTGGCAGAAGTCCTATGAAGCCAGTTGACAAAAACACAACTGAATGATTTGTTGTCACTTGATATTTATCCAGAGAAAATGAATGAACCCTCAGTAATACCTTTGTAGAGCATTATATGATGTACAGCAAGTTGCTTTAATACCACAGAGAGAAAACATTGCAGTCACTGAATCTTAAGTCCTACTCTTACTTTTAGGTTTTGTGGTATAATATTATAAAAGTAAAAACAACTAGATTTATTTGACAAATGATCTCCACTGTAGTGCTGAAATAAAGGATTGATCCGCCAAATAAAGCAAGTTTAAGTCACTTAGCACTCTGGAAAATCGTGATGGGCATTTTTCAGTGTTTTCTAAAGTTTAATAGCCTAACTGAGGAATAATAAATAAGTAGTCCTACTCTAAAGCAGTTTTTCCCGAATCTCACAGGGTACTTCTTTTATTTACCTCTTTCCAGTTGCTCCCAGTGGTAGTGTGTAGAAACTATTTAGCAGGGACTGTAAAATAGCTGAAGTAATGAATAAATGAGTGAAATGTGCATGTTTTGTCACTCCATGTGGTGTCAGTATGATTGAAAGCTAAAAGTATTAAATAACGTCCAGTTTTTAAAATGACTTTTTTTTTTTTTTGTTTTTGTTAAGAAAGATATTTGGAACAAGGTGTTGTCAGTGAAGCTGTACCCGATCATATGTGATAGGGCTGTATATGTCACACCAAAAAACATAAACAGTTGATCCTCAGGAGGAAATGCAATATATTCTATATATGCCCCTAATGCTCAATATTATTGTCGCATACTCTCGATAAACGAAGATTTCAGTTTATATCTGTATCTAAATGTTTATTATATATTTTGCAACCATATATGTTAATGGTAGGGCTTCTCACCAAATATCAGCTGGGATAGGCTTCAGCCCCCCATGACCTTTACTATGATAAGCGGTAAATAAATGAATGAATTATTTTTCAGACCGTATTCTGACAGTTTATGAAAACAACATATTCTCTATGCTTATATTCATTCATTCATCTTCTAACCGCTTCATCCTCTTGAGGGTCGCGGGGGGGCTGGAGCCTATCCCAGCTGACATTGGGCGAGAGGCAGGGTACACCCTGGACAGGTCGCCAGACTATCACAGGGCTGACACATGGAGACAAACAACCATTCACGCTCACATTCACACCTACGGACAATTTAGAGTTACCAATTAACCTAGTCCCCAATCTGCATGTCTTTGGACTGTGCCCGGAGAGAACCCACGCTGACACGGGGAGAACATGCAAACTCCGCACAGAAGGGCTCCCACGCCCGGGATCGAACCGGCAACCCTCTTGCTGTGAGGCAAGAGTGCTAACCACCTCACCACCGTGCCGCCCTCTATGCTTATATGTTTTTCTAATTAATTTTAACATGTACATCTATCTTTTGTATTTACATATATAATATCAGCATATCCAACATCAGTTCAGAAATAATATATGTATTTGCACACGTGTGTGTGTGTGTGTGTGTGTGTGTGTGTGTGTGTGTGTGTGTGCACGCATGTTCATGTGTGCATGTGCATATGTGTGTGTGAATTTGTACATGCTACACAGTGAGGACCAAAAAAAATATTTTAGCAACAGAGTGAGGACATTATGCAAAGCGAGGACATTTTGGTTGGTACTCACTTTTTCAAAGGCCTGTATGAGGGTTAAGACTTAGTATTAGGGTTCAGCTTAGGTTTAAGTTATGGTTTGGGTTGGGCATTTAGTTGTGATGGGTAAGGTTAGGGTAAGAGGCAAGGGAATGTATTATGTTAAGAGGGTCCTCACAAAGACAGAAGTATGAGAATATGTGTGTATGTGTGTGTTTGGATATTACACATTTATACTAATATATACATGTGTAAAATATATGTGTGTGTGTGTGTGTGTGTGTGTGAAATATATGGCAATAAATGTATTATACATACATTAACATACATATTTGTATACGGAAATATATGTAATTGTTCCAATTTCGAATAGGTTATTTTATATTTAATATATAAGTATAATTCAGTATACATACATGTATTGTATTTTCTGTATGGGTTTGCTCTGAAGCATTTATTGATTTAAATCTGTTTTTGGCCCTATCTAGACACCTAATAGTATCTGTTATACGGTGTGAATACAGTATTAGAGATGGACAGCAGGTGGTTTAGTTAACAAACTGTCCTGGGGATTAGTTGATGGACAGAGTAAGATGTAAGAAAAAAGAGTCTTGAGGGGAAAAAGAATTTCCTCTAATCTTTTCTGCACGTCCACATAATTACTTATGCTTCCTCCACCTGTCTGCCGGATTTATGCTTTTTTTCTTCCACACACCGGCTCTCATCCCCTCACTCAACATTGTTTAAAATCTAACTCAATCTATCTCACTGTCATCTTTGTCCTCTGGCTTTTCTTCCGTCTTCTCTTCCTCCAGGTTCCCTCCATTACCCGGTCTGTGGGCCGTGACAGGATCTTGGCTCTCCGCCAGCAGACTCAGTTCCTCTGGGACGCCTACTTTTCTTCTGTAACCAAAATCGTCTTAACTACTCTGGAGGTAAGACTGAAAAAGGAGGTCTTAATAGGAGTTTTGGATTTAGTTTTGTCAGGAGAGCTTGATTTGATCAACCAAATGCTACATCTTGTCTTCAACTGCTGCTCAATTGCTGCTGGCTATGCCTCACCTTTCAAAGATAAACTTTTACAAGAAATCTTTCTTCACTTGTCAGTTGTAGTTTTTGACCTTTTTTAATCCAAAGACGGTTAGCTGAATGTGCCCTCTCTCTTCCAACAATGTTCTGATTCATATTCATACATCTCCACCACTTCTAACATTAACTAGAGAGCTCCGCTGAAGTAATTGGGGGTTGTTTGTCTTGCTCAAGGGCACCTTAAAACTAGTTTTTGATTATGTTTTTTAAGGTCAGTGTTACTTTTTGTTTCTTTTTACAAAACTGCATTTTTCATCCAAGTTCCAGTCAGCACATATTTAACTCCAGTCAAACTGAAATATGATAAACACCAACTTTGGATTTTTGACTTCTCAAAGGCCCAGTGGTGTATTTTCTCAGGATCCAGGCTGGCTGGCGGCAAGCAAAGCATGTAAAAATATTCTCAATATAGCATCCACTTAGACTGATATAGTTTTCTTTTTTAAGCTGGCATTTTTAAGTGGCGAAAATCCAGGGGCTCCCAGTGGCTTAATAGGTAGAGCAGGCGTCCCAGATATGAAGGCCATGTCCTTGCCACAGTGGTATTACTACATAGTTTAGCTTCCATTGTTGTACTCCTGCCTGTGTCTTCAAACTGAGAGCATGCCAACTGCCATCTACTGTAGGTACTACATGGACTATAGATACGTACCTCATACAACCTCAACTCAAAAAAGATGAACCATCACCTCTAAAAATTATTATTATTTTTTTATTTTTGCATCTGTTTTGGTCTCCACCAACTGCCATCAGCTGGTAAATCTACTATGTTAAACAAGTTCCTCCCTAACATTGGTTGTCTGCCCTTTGGTGCCGAGCAGGTAGCACACAGTAGGTGTATCAGAGCTTTTTAGCCGCCTGCTGCATCTGCAGACAAGATCATCTGATCCATTGTTAATATAAAAATATTAATTAGTGCAGTTTTTATGGTTTTAAGTTTACAGCTCAGTCATGTCATTCACTCTGCAAACTGCAGTCTAACCGTCAAATTAGGTGGTGCTGATCAAATTTGTATCAGTATCCTGTTACTGAGTTGCCCATTTCCCACCTGAAATGTTTTCAGAGACACATTTTTGTGCACTGTTTAGCTGTAAAATGAGAACGTTTGTGACACAGCAGCCATGTTGGATACAACTGACTGAAGTACCAAGCACAATCCACCAGCCAGACCAACTTTCTCATTTTACAGCTAAACAGTACACTAAAATATGTTTCTGAAAATATCTGAGATGAGAACTAGGCAATGCAGTTACAGTATCTTGATTCATATTTGATCAGCACTGCCTAAATTGACAGTTTGACCACAGTTTGCAGCCATTGACATGATTGACAGCTGCATTAGAGACAAATTTGCTCTGATTGGTGTTTTTTTCTCCGTGCAGTAAGGCCATTAGAAGTGCCACAAGGCAATAGGCAGAGGAATATAACTTTTTTTACACAGATTATCTGCCCAGTTTAGTGCTGTGTGAATATAGTGACAGTTTTAGAAAATATGGCAACAGCTATTTTTTCTAAAAGTTACTATCTACAGTTTTAATGAAATACAGCCAACGTCACTGGCAAATATTAGGTAGGAGGGAAATGGTGCACTCAGGAATCTGACAAACTTTGACGAAGAAAAGTTTGATTTTTATCATGACATTTAGACTTGGGGAAAAAAGCATTTTGATGCCTGAAATCTAAACACAATGTGAGCACAAGGGGCAGCATGAGGTGCCAAATGTGAAGGAGGTCTGTACTCTATGGCAGCCCTCAGGTTAGAGAGGCTGCAGTTATGTGTGTGTGGGTGTATCTGCCTGCTCTCAAGACCAAAAAGCTAGAGGCTGGCTCATTAAATGACCTCACTAGCTCGAGTGTAGACGATGAAATTGTCTCATTGGAGTGTAAGAACCTTCCTCCTCTCATTTTATTCTCTGTTGTTGTTAGTTCACTCCAGCCCTCAGGGACTATTTGCTCTCTGTAGCATCTCTGAATACAGACACAGAACATAATAATCCTCTTAATTACCACCACCGTCGTCACATAAACATCAGCACAATTGCTATGATCTCCATTGTAACGCACATTATTGTTTGCAATCATCATCACTTTCTGTCATCATTATTTCCATCATTGCAATAACACTGGAGTCAGTATCGCCGCTCGACTTGCAGCTTGTTTACATGGGATTAGTGTCCTTAACAAAATCTAGTGATATAATTATTAACATGGGACATCAGTCTTTGCTACTTGCATTGGAATTAGATTAGAATTTCTGTGTTATGTTCACTAGGGTGACCATATTTTGATTTCCAAAAAAGAGGACACTCAGCTGGCCACGACAAAGCCTACTTAAATGATACTCGCAGTTTACTCAAAGATGCCTTATAATTTTTATATATATAAAATTTAAATGTATGGATAGAAAATTCAGTTATATTACAAAATAATATCTCTCAAAGACAGAAATTCAGATAGGCCCCAATAGGGGACACATACACACACTAGAGTGTGGCAATCTGAGCCCAACGGTACCTGACGGGTCGGGCCGGGTTTGGTCAAAAATGTAGCTATAAATTGTATTCGGGCTCGGGTCAGATTCGGTCAGCTTTCAGTGAAAATGTAGTGTAAAAATAAATAAAATCCTATTGTCTGTCCTGTTTGATGCTTGGGCACTGTTATTTACGTGACAACACCTGAACATAACACACACAGACACACATTGGCTGTTTGTTTCTACCTCTCTCCTCTCTGGAAGTCTCGGACCTCCAGCCGCCTGCCTCCGCCTTGATTAAACGCTGAAAATAAAATAAAAGAGGGAGACAGGTTTTTCCTATTTTATCTTATTTTGTTTTATTTCTCCCTCTCCTCTCGCTAGAAGCGTCGGACCTCCCGCCGCCCGCTCCCGTCTCAAACACGGAGGCCTCCCTCTCTGCAGCTGAGCACCCACAGCACACGCCCGGCCTGTTAAAAAGCCTGTAACCACTGTGTGACACAAACTCAGTGCTTTGGTCATTAAATAATGTCGGGCTCGGTTCAGGTTCGGACAGAAATATGCGGCCCGTGCCGCACTCTAACACACACACACACAAACACACGGAAAACCGGACATTATCATCAGTCTATAAAACCCCCCCGGACGCCCCGGACGGGACGTGAAAAGTGGACATGTCCGGGCAAAAGAGGACGTTTGGTCAGCCTAATGTTCACAGATTACTGGTTAAAATGTTGTAGAAAAGGATGTGAAAGTGTATGATTAATGTGGTTTTCCCACCACATAACTTTGAGGTTAATTGTCATTCAGAACATATTTTGAAGAACTTCACTTAGAGATGTAAAATCATCAGTTTGAGAGTTTTGTAATTAATCATAATTGAAAAGGTGATGTTTTTACTAATGGAAAACCTTTAACAGCATCAGACAAGTCATTATCTTGTGTTAGTTTTTGTATTTATAATCTTTTAGTATATTTTTTTGCGGGGGTGCATTCCTTTTTCAAATTTGAAGTAGGCATATTTATTGTGTCCTTAAGTGGGTTATATTAAAGTGCAATCAACAAAACAATCAAGTTTTTTAATTTCAAGTTAGTTTGTGTAACTTTTGCTGAACATTAACTATGGCCACAAATAGCAACTACAGGATCATGTTAAATGCTAAAATACAGTGTAGCACAAGGTCAGAAGAGTTATACAGTCAGTAAACTGGCTCAGTACTGACTTATACAGCATTATGTTAATAATAACTACCGTAAGCTACTGGTCATGCCAGACAGACAAGCCCTGCATGTATGAGACTGAGTATTGGGGTCTTTCATGGGGGTCTGTTTAAACCCGACCCAAGCCCAAGAAAATAACCGAGCACGACCCAAACGCAAATGTTTTATATGCCCGAACTTGCAGCATGTAAGGTACTGAGGCACTGAGTTTGTCCCTGTCGTGCATGTAATTGTTGGTGCCATGGTTACAGCTTGCCTATATACCGTAATTACACACATAGCACCTTGTAAATGACCGTCACAAGGCATTACTTTATACTAGTACAGCGCCTGTTCAAAACATGACTGCTCAGAACAGGCTGATCATTTGGCCTGTCGTACCTTTCTTGAGAACCTCTCACTAACTATATTCTCAAGACTGTGCTTCTTTGGCTCCTGAGCGATACACCTGGGCCCCAGCTTTAGATTTATGATGATGTTTACACATAAAAAAACATTAAATTATGTTGCTAATGTGGGTCAGTGTAAGTTGGATAAAACATGCAACATGCAGGAAAATCATCATAGGTCTACAGTTACTTGTACCTGACAGTGACATGTTAGGCTACTGAATGTGTTGCAGATTCATATTCTACTCTAGAAATCTAACAATTAAAATATGACACATTATTATACATCAAACTATTCAGCATTATATTAAAACTGAAAGCTCCACCTTAAACAGATGTGGAGTAAACCGTGGTGGTTTATTTGAGGTTATCATGGAAGAAGGTGAAAGCATCCAACGTGGATGGCTGCAGGTCTCTCCTCCTCTGTTTGATCGATCTTCCAGCTACTTGGAAGTTCCATTCACTGCTGCTCCCAGCTGGAAAGGCCAGAATGTCCAGAGCAAGCACACCAAGCATCAGGTTACATTAGGAGTTGATATAACTTGTTTGACATCCTCCATCTTTAGCAAGCAAACGCCCTTAAAATATCCTATCTTAAAATCGCCTACGTGTTGCATTCATGTGTTGTCATGTAAATAACAAACCCCAGCACTGAACAAGAAGTAGCCCAACACAGACAGAAGATCCGAATTTTTTTGGCCAAATGTGACCCGAATATTATTTGTAAGCATTTCTCCATACCTGGCCTGAACCATCAGGTCCTGTCGGGTTTGGGTCAGGTATCCACACTCTATTTTTGAGACAATCAATGACGATTGTATTAAATTGGTTCATTTTTTAAATATATGAGGACACCAAAAACAAAATTATACAAAAAATAAACATTTAGTAGTTAAAAAATAATATGTGGAAGAAGTGTCCCGTTTTCATATATTATACTAGATTATATTGGCTATGTATATATTAGCTTTTCAGTGGTCAGGCAGCTTAATTGACACTTCGGCAACTTATTGGTTCTTTAGTTGATCCGGATTCTGGATGAAAAAGAAGAGCAAATTTAATTTTTGATTTTGATATTTTCATCATTTTATCATTTGAAAAAAGTTTATTTATGCTTTGAAATATTGAAATTAAGGTAAGGATTCAGTCTACATACCTGTAGCTGTCAGACATTCAACCATCTGACTGGATAAAAGCAACAACAAATGAGTCACAAGAATCTTGATATAATGTATCCTTATAATGTATCCTCACCTTACAGCTTAATAAGACAAATATTTCTCCAATTGCAGCATTTTTTTTCTGTTAAAATCACAGCACAAACAACACCTCAGTGACACCCCCAAATGCCCAGCGCTAGCAGGGTATGAAATTAGACAGAAGCCCAGTGACAGCCGTATACTGCTGGCCAGATGTGCCAAAAACTCAGAGCCAGCATGCCACCAGGCTAAATGAGTGAAATGAGGCGTTGTTGATAACTGTAGTGGCCCACATACTGCGAGGCTGACAGTTGGTGTCATGAGGTGTGTGTGTGTGTGTGTGTGTGTGTGTGTGTGTGAGTGTGTGTGTGTGTGTGTGTGTGTGTGTGTTAAGAGCTGGCTGAAAGTGCCAATTCTCCACAGATCAGTGGACAGCTCTGAAGTCAGAGGGGGAAAGAAAACAGGATGCCTGAAAAAAACTGTTCTTCCATCCTTTGATTTCAGTATTGTATAGATGTCAAAGTAGAGTTCAACATAGTAAATATTTTATTTAAACTAAAGGAGGCTTGTTTTTTAAAATTCCTGCTTATGGTTGAGATCAATTAATTATCAAAAATTACAAAAAAAAAAAAAATCAAAAAATAGTTTAGCATTTTGCTTCTTTTTAATGCTTTACACCTTCACAATAAATCCTCTAGTTTATTGTCACTTCAGTCAATAAATACATTGAAAATACATAATTGAATTTAAATATTCGGACCGTTATCTGCTTCATATAAAAGCTAAATGTAATTCACAATTTTTCATGCCACTGTTTAAAAGTCATTAAGTATATACAAAACAAAATTCCAGTCGCTTAATTGGTTGTCGGCATTAAAACAAAAATACCAGTGATGAGCCTTAAAAAAAATCCCATGTAATTTAGGTTTAACACTAGTATTCACACACTCGTGCATGCTGATCTCAAACCCATGTGATAAAGCTTGTTTCTATGGCGTCAAAACACTCCTTTAGCACCGAGTGGTTTGAAGCCGTCACACCTGCAGAGAGTCCGCCAGGGTTCATCAGACAGAGACCTGAATTCTTTGCCTGAATTGGTGACAAGCGGAGAGAAGACAGAGCCAGTGGTTGTGGAGCCTTACTCATAAGAAAGACATTTTTTCACTCAAATCCCACAAAAGCTTGTCACTCAGCATCTCCTGAGCCGGCTGGCTACATGATCATCCCTCTGCCAGCGTCAGTCAACACCTCTCATCCCTCAGTAATGGAACACAAATACAGTGTGTGTGTGTGTGTGTGTGTGTGTGTGTGTGTGTGTGTGTGTGTGTGTGTCGCTCACAGTTTGTATTTTTGTTGTGGTCAGTTTTTTACTCCTGCCATGACACAAGGAGTTTGTGTCTTGTCTGTTTATGTACATTTACTCAAGTAGTACTGCTACTTTAAGTAGCTACAAATATGAGGTACTATAGTTGAGTATTTCTGTTTTATGCTTCTTAATACTTATACTCCTCTACAGTTCAGGGGGAAATATTGTACATTTTTCTCAACCACATTTATTGGAAGCTACTAGTTCCTTTACAAATTAATATTTTACATTTTACATTTACATTATAATATATTGTTATAGATTTATTTCAAATATTTTAAAAATTTCAATTGTCCTCCTGTCCTCTACAACCCAAACTGGTCTTCTGTCCATTGCAATCCATTTTGCAAAGGAGTTAGTTAGTCGTCACAGGTAGACTCACTTAGCTTGCATCTGAACGTCTGGTCGAGTGTAGCTTGAGGAGGCTAACTGCTAGCGCTAGCATCAGAGGCTGTGCTAGCTCGGACCTCAGGGTTCACTGTAAAATACTTTGCGTCCGATGGTACAAAAATTCCTTACTGCAGAAACTGCGAAGAAAGGTGTTCCTATTAACGGCTCCATCTGGGCGATTTTTAAATGTAAATGTTCCATTCATGGGGCCAGGCAGCATCGTCTCGCCTTCATCCATCATGTTACAAAGTCACTGTGGCCTTAAATCATGCACTGGGTCAAAGGGCACCATTGAACGCCATTAATCAGCGTTAATTTTTTTTCAATGCCTTATTTTTTTCTGTGATTAATTAATCAAATTAATGCAGTATTCTGACAGCCCTAAAACATAGTTAAAATCAGCTCCACCTTGACCAGCGACAACAATAAAATGCTTCTCACACATTAAAACATCACTAATTATAACGCAGTAATGTAGTGTAGAACATTTATTTCAATATTTCCATTTTTAACCTTTAAGTAAATTTTTTGACAACACTTACTAAAGAGTCCTTCAATTAAATAATTTCTACACTGTGGTATCACTACTTTTACTCAAGTCAAGGACCACTGATGTAATGAAAGGTTCCTCAAAGAGGCTTCTTTTTTCAGAGCTTTATAACTTCACTTCATCATTTAATAATTAATAGTGATACCTGAATATAATTACAGTAAATAAATGACATCCTAGTTGCTGAACTATTTGTGTATTCAGAGGCCCGGCAGCAGGTTGAAGTCATGTCATTGGTCTTCTTCTAAGCCCCCCCCCCCCCCCGGAAGACTCACAGCACTCAACTTACTAACCTGACCTTTACTAACAAGCCAGATGGATAATTTTAGCTAAATAACTAATGGACTCCTCATGTTGGGAGCAAGTTGATGCTCCCAAGTGAATGAGTTCAAGTGTCTCAGGTCTGTTCCCCGAGCAGCAGCTGCAGTTAAACAGCTGGCTACTTTTATTTCCACATATTATCACATGTCGGCAGCTAGAGGGAGAAGTGTAAAGAGGCTGTCATGAGGAAGGCTGTGTATAGGCAATATAGCAATAGATTGTTGATTTATACTTGATCAGCACTGCCTACTTTACAGCTTCTATACTCTTTGTGTCCGTGGTGGCAGTCGGCTGTCATTCCAGCAACAGCCCAGGAGCCAGTGAAAAATTCACCTTTGCCAGGGACAAGAAGTAAGATGGAGGGAAGTTTTCCACAGTTCATTTACACATACTGACCACACTGTTACGCAGCAAACTGGTTGAAAAGTGGCAAAGTATCCCTGTTATGAATGCTCTCTGAGCGGCATTTTTGAGTCAAATTTTAAATCTGGGAAGCAGTGTATGTAAAATAAACAGAAAAGCAGGAAATCATTTAACTAATCACACCTTTTTCAATCTAGTCACACCTTTATATCTTCACCTCTTCACTCCTCTACCTCATTTTCCCTCCCCTCTTTCTCACTTCGCCTACTCCTTTCCCCTCTAACGTTTTCTTCTCCTTTTGTACTTTTGTACCTCTGTGTTTTCCATCCAGATCATCCAGGACCGCGTGGACTCCCATGTGTCCAGAAACCGCTTGTTGTGGAATTCCCTACCTGGTGGTCTCTATGCACTCCCCCAGTATTCAACTGACCCTGCCCAGTTCCCTTTTTACTATGCCATATTGGGTAAGTGTTGTCTTTGAATACGTTTGATTTGCTTAGATGCTGTTGTCACTGGTAGTTTCAGTTACAGCTTTTGTCCGAACATGACCTCATGGAGGCAGTTAAAGTACTTTAAGACCGCTCCGTTGCCACAATTTGTGTTAAAGGAGTCATAACTCATTCTGGTCTTCACACAAAGATATGATAAATATGAAAATATATCATTAAATAATTTTGTTTTAGATTTAATGTGATTTACACTTCCTGAGGATGTCATTATCTCTGAACCCATCGCAAGGCAATGTCCAAAAATTTGCTTAGCAATCATAATAAAAAAGATGCTCCATATAGCTTCAGAATCTTGCCTGAGGATTGTCACATTTTTAAGTTTGCTTTGGTATCATATAGTGACTTCAATGACAATATTTTTAACTGGTTACCATTAATTTGCTGCTCTTCCATTTATTGAGCTGTGCACCACCCTGGTCTGGTGGAAGCAAGCTAGCAGCACCTCTTATTTGACAATTACAGCTAGTATCGCTGTCCCAACCCAACGGTATTCCTGTAGAAACATGGTGCTACTCTCTGGTCTCTCCCTAGGTCCATCTGGTGAGTAGGCAACTCAATTATGAGCCGCAAACTCCCTTTAGCATTACTTTTAGCTCTGTTAGCACCGGGTGCTAACATAGTTAACAATGCTAAAGGGGTTTTGCAGCTCAGAATGAGGCTGCTTACTCACTGGGGAGGCCTGGGGGGTGACAGGAGGATGGGTGCCATTTTTCTACAGCAACGTCGACTAGCCACAGGAATGCCATTACCAGCCGTAATCACGAATGAGCTATACAGCTTGCTAACTCCCACCCGACCCTGGGTTGTAAGCAGTACGAAGCAGCCAATGCTAGCTAAGCAGTGGAGACCAGACCATAGGCAGTGGGCACTATGTTTCCACATGTTAACATGGGTAGCCTAACCTGGAAATCCAGATGCCCCGCCCCTAGCAAATTCGAACTTGCTCTGCACAGGCCCCAACAAGCAGAGCCAGCTGAATCACCAATTGGACCAATCAGATCAGTCTATCTGACAGAGGCGGGCTCTGGGCAGCGTAACATGATGACAACAGTGCTGCAGTATTGGAGTCGAAAAGTACACAGCCAAGATGGCAGCTGCCAAAGGACCGCATTCATTCAATTTAGCTTTGGAAGAAACGCTAAGACAATTTCACTTATCTTTTTCCTACCAGAAAAGCCTTTGTTTCCACGAAAGACGTTTTTGCCATTTTGCCGACGGGATATGGCAAAAGCATAATATATCAGTTAGCCCCACTGTTCTCACTCAAAATCTGTCTAGATCTGAGTCTGGATTTCCAGGGTATGGGTAGCCAGCTGTGTGTCAGCAAAACCAACACAAAGGAGAATGAAAGGCACAAAACATTAAAATTTCCCCCTTTTCTATATTGATAGCGCTTTGAAATGCGATGCTAAAGATCACTGAATCAAAGGATTGCCAGACTAAAAGGAAAGGCCTTTTGTAATTCATGTCGTTTTGAATTTTTGCCCCAAATAATAATAATAGGTTAGTTACTGCTTTAATGGGCACTGGGCTATCAAAAGCAAAATTATGGGAAATTAGCATCCCTAGTATGAAAACAATCCAGTGATAGTTGTCTATACATCCATGCAAACAGGAAGTGCTAGCTGCTAATTTGGAATACATTTATTGGTGCCAATTTTTCAAAATGTAACAAACATAGGCAAAGAAGCAGGTCTCAACTAACTGACTCCGTGGGAACACATTTATATCCTCCACAGCCACTCAGTTGTCTTAGTTTTGTCTGGTTCACTGGGTCAGACTTTGAGACCTCTGCCTCAGTCAGACCAAATGGGGAAAATGGCGATGTCGCTGCACTGCTCTTGCCAGAGATCATCCATCAATCAGGATATAAGTTCCTCCTTAGATTACCTGTTAATGTAGCTGAAATTCTTCCTGTTTTTTCTTCAGTTTATCCAAAACAAGCTGTTGCTTCTGACACCAAGAGCTTGCCTGGGAGCTGTTGCTGGATTTATCTCAGGACACAAAAAGCATATCAGAGACCAGGAGCTGGTTTCTGGTTGTTTAGAAGTCTGCATGCATAAAAGCTGACCTCATGCCATAGATTGTGTTGCTGGTTAATAACTGAGGCAGTAATTAAAATTTGCAAAATGTACAAGAATATGTAAATGTGTGTGTGTTGTCAGACTGCTGTTGAAGCAAGAGTTCAGAAACTTAAAGCTGCAGGCAAAGAGTGAAGAGAAAGTGGCCTGCTGTGTGTGTGTATATGTATACGTGGGTGTGTATAGATATGCAAGCAGACTGGAGAGACTGAGGCTGTAACTCAGATCGATGTTTGTCTTTCTCTGAGGAATTGTGGACACAAGGGTTAGCAGGAAGAGGGAAGGGAGGGATCGAGGGATAGAAGGAAAGATGGGGCAGTTTGGTTTACGCCGCCGCAGTAAATCACTATTTTAGCTGCTGCCATCTCCAGTGCCTCTGCCCGGGGAATAACTTGTCGTCAGTGCCGTGTGTACGCTGGTCTCACTCTGCTACCTTCCCATAACTTTTGATGGCGAAGCAGTTGCAACTTCTGCCTGGTAGTTAGAAAAAAAGTCTGACTTACTGCTCAGACGCAGTGGCCTCGGGAGCTGTTAGAAAATCTTGATTTGATGGCTCAAGTTACATCTCTGGTTTGTGGAAAGTTGTGCTGTGGAGCTACTTTAGGTTATAAAACAAAAAACATGTTGTGACAGTATGCTATGGCTGTACAGGACCCATCAGGACATATCTTTACAGAGGAGAGTGTGAAGAATGGGACAACACTGATCAACAAATCTATTTTTGATCATAAATATGTACACATTCTTTGCTATTGCCTGAGTCTCTGCAGAGGTAGACATTTCTAAGAGGCAGAGGTGTGTTGAGGTAAATTTTAAGGATGCCCTGATATAATTTTCTTCCTTCCAAGTACAGATTTTGATACCTGAACTTGTGTATCAGCTGATACCGGGTACCAATCTGAAACCATTGTGTTAAAAAACAGCTGTGTACTACTAATCCTGTCTGGATGTGAAATGATTGCTATCGCTGCTGTGTGGCATGGCTCAGGTTAAACCCTTTGCAAACACATAACCTTCTGTATCATCTAATATAAGAGTCAGTCATAAAAAAAAAAACAGGATGATTACTGGTGGGACTCTCCGGTGTAAAATATCGCCACATTGCTGACATTTTGCTAAAGGCTGAGGTTACATTATTTACCAGAAATCAATTATTCCTCACCGCTTTAAAACAGTAGTTGGCAGCGGCTGCAAAGCAGAACTTGCTATGCACAGTAGGTTGTTGTTTTTGGAGAGTGAAGAAGAAGTGATTTCTGGGAAAACTGCCATTTTATTCTGGTTTGAAGCTACTTTAAATTTGATTAATAAATGATAGTAGATTGCTGCATAGACGGGTGTACAAGCCAAAACCCAAATCAGCATTGTAGGCATTTCCAATACTGGATTCTGTATCAGAACAACTCTAGTAAATTGCAATGGCTAGAGCCAAATAACCACTACTTCCTGTTACAGTAATGAGTAATGAGAGATGAAAATCCAGTCAAAAAGCCTCCTTTTAGGTGCACTGACAAGCTATTTTTTATTTGGATTATAGAAGATTAAGTGCACGATTATTGCATAGCTGGCAATAAAATGTGTCTGCAGTTGAAACACTGAAACCTGATTTAAGGTAAATAATTTGGGTGTTTATTATTTCTATTTTTTGTTGTTTGTTTCTTGCTTTGTTTTGGATTTGGATCTTCTTAGGATAAAGGCTGTAGTCCTGTATTGTCTTTGTTAATTTGTAGAATAGTGTCTTTATTTATTTATTTATTTATTTATTTATTTGAGTATTTATCTATTTAGTTATTTATTTATTTATTTATTTATTTATTTATTTTCCCCACATAGAAAATAATGAAAAAAGTTGGGAGAAATCCTCAAACTCACTTCCCTTGTTTTATTTTATTCATTTATTTCTTTTTTACAAAATCCTCAAACTGACTTCCCTTTAATTTTTTAAACGAAATTATCAAATTCACTTCTCTTTCATTATTATTATTATTATTATTATTATTATTATTATTATTATTATTCATTTTCATTTTTTTATTGTATTTTATTTTATTTCATTATTTTTATTTTATTTTTTTGTTTTGTTTTGTTTTCATTTTGTTTTATTTTATTTTATTTTCTACTTTGTCATAGTTTGAGCTAGAAACATCAAACTTAAAACAGGCCACCACACTCCTTTCCTGAATTTTAGAGACTTTTTCAAGTTGTCAATCATGTACTTAGTGAGAAAATATAGCTCATACTATTTATTTTAATATCATAGAGCTACGCCAAGTTTAACATTATCTTTTACTTATATTCTAAGCAATGTGTGGACAATTTATGCTGATTAACTTGGAATGTATTTCTCTTAATTCAAAATAGTTTAAATGATCTATGACCTAAATTCACCGTTAGTCATGGACTCTGTGAACAAAGTGCATGTGCAAGCTGAGCCTTAAAACTTGCAAAGGATCTGGGCCCTTATTCACAAAGAATCCTAAGACTAAAAGTAGCTCTTAGTGACGTCACTCTAAGAAAAATCTTAGAATTCCTCGAATTTTCCCTTGGTAAGATAAAAGTTATTCACAAAGCATCTTAGGCCTTAAGAGAGCTCCTAAGGTGAAAAACTGTTAAGAGGAGGGAGGAGGACTTTTAAGAAGCCTAAGAGTGTCTTAAACAGAGAAGATGGTGGAAAGACAGAGAGGAAGGAGAGATATTCTCCGTATATTGAATGACAGTGATTTAATAAGACGCTACCGGCTTGATAGTGCAGGGATAATGTTTGTGGTTAACCTCATCAGGGATGAGCTTACTTTTTCCACCCAGCATAGTAACACAATAACACCCGCTTTGGATTGCAGCACGTACCAGCGCTTCTCACACTCATCGCTTGTGCATAAAAGGAGGGAACGACGCATTGATTTGTCGGGCAATGCACTCCAAGTCTACCTCTTCCCTTGTGCCGTGATCCCGGGACCGAATTTCCCTCTTAAAACTCCTTTGTTCTCCTCCACGAGCTGTGCCAACAGCAGGCACTGCTCTTCTGTCCAGTTCGGCTTTTTCATTCTTTTTTTCTCCATTTCATTCGTTGTTTTGGTCATTCTGCCAAATCAAACCGCTTTTTACAAGGAGGCCAGCAATCACAGTAATTGCTGACAGCTGAGTCTGCGTCCACCATTAATATCAAATAGATTAAGTAGTAAAATTACCAGCATGGCGAGTAAACATAATAAGCAAATCAATATAATAATCGGCATGTGAATGAGGTACGTTCAAACATTTTGAAGCTGTGTAACAATTAATTTAATTTTGCTGAGTTTCATCATCATGACATAAAATTATTTTCACCATTACACATTTCTTAATACAGTCTAAGTTCTATGATCGGTTCATTTCACTGTCCATTCATTACTAGGAGCGCATTTTTTTTCCTTTTTGTAACAATCAATCACAGCTTTTAGAAGACTGCGTCATACCCAGCAACGGGGTCAACCACACCTCCTCACTAGGATAAAAGATTCTGTCCCCTCCTTGCTCAGAGTTGCTCTCAGAAACTTCCTGAATCACTCTTAAGCTAAGATTCCTTGCTAGGAATTTTTAGGCTAAGTTAGGAGCTCTCTGAGAGGACTCTGAGAATCTTTGTGAATACGGGCCCTGGCTCCTGGATGAAGTCTCAGCTGCAGTCTCTCTTCACGGTCCTGAACCTTTCAGACCATCCATCTCTTTTTACACTCATATGCGTTGGCCTCTCTCCATGGTGCTGAAATGCATGAAACAGTCCAAGTGTATTTTCTTCTCTGTCCCTCTCAATTTGCATGAATTTCTGTTCATTTCAGCTGCATATTGATAAGTTTATATTCACTTTAGCATTTTTTAAAATTCCAACAACTGTTGGAACAACAACTGTTTTAATTAGTGTGCTGTCTGTCACAAGCCACACACACACACACACACACACACTGTTGATAACTCGTACACCTTTTATGATATTATTAATCAATAGGTGGGGCTGAAGTGTCCCTGGGGAAGACAATGAAGCCCATATTCCTTCTGATGTGTGTGTATATCCATGGGGAAAATGAAAGCATCATCTATTTGCTTTGGAACATTGGATTCTTTGCTTCTGCTCTCACAGAGAATACCTCTTCAATACTCAGCCACTATGTGCTACTCGTTTTAAGGGTCAGCAGTCAAGTGTCTGGTACAATACCTTTTTAATTTTAATGACACCAGTAGATGCAATAGAGTGAAGGGTAATAAGATAGTGACACTTGTCTGCAGACAGAAATACAGGAAGCTGTCCACTCACCAGACCCTATATTTTACTGAAAAAACAAACACACCAAAAAAAAACAAAACAAACAAACAAACAAAAATGACGCCACTTATTGACGACTCCATATATCTCTTCCCTGGCAGTTTAAGATCCATTTATACTGTGATTCATGTGACTCTTACGCTGCAGCTACGTGGACTAATGACCCACATATGACCTCGACCACTCCATGAATTAGTCAGGATTACAAGAAGCAGATTTTAAGAGAATGGTCACAGGCTATTATCTACAGACTGTCTTAATAAAAGTTTCACCAATGCAGTTGGCCTTTTGTTAGACCCCCACTAAAAAGTAAAGCACTACCATCAGTTATTTTATCCATTTTTATGTATCACACAAAAATGACCTCGTTCTCATTGGTGGAACAATTTGTCCGTAATAAAAGAAACGTAGGTAATTCAATGAAAATCAATGTGGCAGAGCTCGTTCCAAGAAGACACAGATGAAACAGAAGGACTGAGCCTATTTCTGTGACCCCCCTCAAGGGCAGACCTCGCGCTTCCATAAATACCACTAAGCCCACCTGAGATGGCCGGTCAGGGGCCCGGTGTCAGAGAGATGGATAGAGCAACACTAAAGAGCACTCTGGCTCCACTTATCCATGAGGATGTGTATTCCCTTATTCCCATCCCCACCCAACACTTGGCATGCCATGTGCCTCCAAGCCTCGCCTTCTTTAGTTGTTGTTAATATTACGTCCATGTGTGTTCCCATATCTGCCCCTGTTGTACATTCTGAGATTCCCACATAAGGGCATCTATCTCTTTTGTTTTGAAAGCTACACTGATCACTTATTTTATATTAACAATGGTTCAAATGACTGTGTGATGTGAAAGGGGTTATTTGTAGTGACGCACCCGCAGAGAGGTATCACCCGACTGTACAGTTGAAACTTATTGTGTGGTTTACTCTCACCCAACCAAAACGCCAGAATAAATGTTGGCATTGTACATTGCTGCAAACCATGGATATGAAGGTTTCACATGTTAAATTTGTACATTTAATTTGTAGCAATTATGTTGAAATTTTCTCTCTCTTTACGGTTTAGTTTTAGATTGCATGTTGTGACGGCTGTGATTAACATTTGGCTAGGTTTAGGCACAAAAATCCTTGTTTAAATTAGGGTTAGGAATACATTATGTTTTGGCACCAATACCATGTCCCAAACTACTGTTAAGAAATGACTCCTTTTGTTGCTACAAAAAAAAAAAACAGGAAATGTCCCAAACTATCATTAAAAAATAGTTACTTGTCGTAAAAAAAACGACAGGGCATGTCCCAAACTATACCTGCTTTTGTCATTACCAGAACAGCTGGACATGTCCCGAACTACTATTAAAAAATACTCCCTTTAATTGCTACAAAAACAATGAGAAATGTCCAGAACTATCATTCCAAAATACCTGCTATTGCCGCTACAAAAATGGCTGGACATGTCCCGAACTATTGTTAAAAATACCCACTTTCATTGCTACAAAAACAACAGGACATGTCCTGAACTATCGTTGAAAATACCTGCTTTCATCGATACAAAAATGGCTGGACATGTTCCAAACTGTCGTTAAAAAATACCCACCATTGTCGCTACAAAAATGGCTGGACATGTCCTGGACTATTGTTAAAAATACCCACTTTCATTGCTTCAAAAACAACAGAACATGTCCTGAGCTATTGTTAAAAATATCTGCTTTTATCAATACAAAATGGCTGTACATGTCCCGAAGTGTCGTAAAAAAAAACCACCCCCCATTGTCGCTACAAAAATGGCTGGACATGTCCCAAACTGTCATTAAAAAATACCCACTTTCATTGCTGCAAAAAAAACAGGACATGTCCTGAACTATCGTAAAAAAAAAACAAAAAAAAACCTGCTTTTATCAATACAAAAATGGCTGTACATATCCCTAAGTGTCATTAAAAAAAATACCCCCCATTTTCGCTACAAAAATGGCTGTACATGTCCCAAAGTGTCGTTAAAAAATACCCACTTTCATTGCTGCAAAAAAAAAACAGGACATGTCCTGAACTATCGTAAAAAAAAATAAAAAAAAAAAATACCTGCTTTTATCAATACAAAAATGGCTGTACATATCCCTAAGTGTCATTAAAAAAAATACCCCCCATTTTCGCTACAAAAATGGCTGTACATGTCCCAAAGTGTCGTTAAAAAATACCCACTTTCATTGCTGCAAAAAAAAAACAGGACATGTCCTGAACTATCGTAAAAAAAAATAAAAAAAAAAATACCTGCTTTTATCAATACAAAAATGGCTGTACGTATCCCCAAGTGTCATTAAAAAAAATACCCCCCATTTTCGCTACAAAAATGGCTGTACATGTCCCAAACTGCCATTAAAAAATACCCACCACTGTAGTTACAAAAATGGTTGGACATGTCCCAAAGTGTCGTTAAAAAATACCCACTGTTGTCACTACAAAAATGGCTGTACATGTCCCAAACTGTCATTAAAAAAATACCCACCATTGTGGCTACAAAAATGGCTGTACATGTCCCAAACTGTCATTAAAAAAATACCCACCATTGTCGCTACAACAATGGCTGTACATGTCCCAAACTGCTGTTAAAAAATACCCACCACTGTGGCTACAAAAATAGCTGTACATATCCCAAACTGCTGTTAAAAAATACCCACCACTGTGGCTACAACAATGGCTGTACATGTCCCAAACTGCTGTTAAAAAATACCCACCACTGTGGCTACAACAATGGCTGTACATGTCCCAAACTGCTGTTAAAAAACACCCACCATTGTGGCCACAAAAATGGCTGTGTATGTCCTAGAGTGCTGTTAAAAAACACCCACCATTGTGGCCACAAAAATGGCTGTACATGTCCCAAACTGTCAAAAGAGCAGTGCATGCAAGACGGCCCAAGAATCTCACAGAGCTACAAGCCTTTTGCAGGAAAAATGGGTGAAAATCCCCCAAACAAGAACTGAAAGACTCTTAGCTGGTTATGAAAAGCATTTAGAAGCTGTGATACTTGCCAAAGGAGGCGCTGCCGAGTACTAACCATGCCGGATGCCCTAACTTTTGCTTCAGGCTTGTCCTTTTTATTTTTATTTTGAAACGGTAAAATATTAAAATTTAAAAATATTGAAAAGTATGTTTCATCTTTAACTTCGTGCCTTTTGGAAATCAATTCCTCTTCTTCTTACTTAACTACTCACAGTAAACTAAATTTTGATCAGGGGTGCCCAAACTTTTGCACGCCACTGTAACACTATTTACAGAATCATAACAAGCTTGTGTCACCTTAATCTTAGGGTAATCAAACTATTATTGTCAACATGTCATATGACATGACTTAATATGCTCTTCTATTTAAAGATACAGCAAGACGTTAATGGATTCATTTATTATGGAGCAGAAAATGTATACAGAAAATAAAATCCAATCGTAGTAGCCGATGCTTCATAATATTGATACGTCTCTTTGGCACAGTCTGCCACAGGGGGAATCAATTTCCTCAACTCCATTTACTCATTGTAGCGTATGCTGGGGATCATTTATCTGGGGGGGGGGGGGGTAATTTAAAGTTTGGTTCCGCTTCATAATTTCTCTTTTTGTCCTGTTTGGTTCATTTGTTTGCCCCAATAAAAGGCAAGAAAGTAACTAACAAGTGCTGCTTTATTGTGAGGCTGCAGAAAATACAATTACTCCTTATAGGAACAAATCAGCATGATTCACAATTCACTACAGCAGACACTCAAGGCAAACTCTTGAATTAGACGTGTTTACTCATGCTCAGTCATGGGAGGCGGGGGTATATATCCTGTCAGAAAGATTGATGACGGGTGCAGCCGGAGCACTCTGTGTCCAGTTAACTGTTATGGAGCTTTATGGAGAGGCTGTGTTAAAGACCTAAATACAGTTTACCCATGACAACTGTTTCTGGTTCCTCTCTATGTGTGTGTGTGTGTGTGTGTGTGTGTGTGTGTGTGTGTGTGTGTGTGTGTGTGTGTCCAGGTAAGAGTCCGTCACAGCAGTTCACAGCTGTGATCCATACGGTTACTCCTCTGCAGTCCCAGATCTCCCCTGTGGTGAAGCTCATCATCGCTGTAGCCAAGTCCAAGTTCTGTGCACAGGTGGGAAGTGTGTCTCCATCCTACTGTGGTGTGCTGCTGGTTTAATGAGATGATAATGGGTACAGTGTTAAATACGACACAAAGCAAAGTATAAAAGATATCAAAAGATGTCAGTATTTGTATTAATACTGTATGTATCACTCTTTATTCTTCCTTTTGTTTTTCATTTCTTCACCAGTTTGTACCTTCAGTTAGTACAGTTTCATGAGGGAGTTCAGCTATTCCTTATACACAACAGGGTATGAGGTCCACTGTGGAAAATAAATGTGTGATTTCAAGAAAAGGTCACATTATTTTAGTACTCCAAAACAAAAAATATGATCTAAGGATTCACCAATACATGTAAGCACCTTAATCATATTGGCTACTGGAATGAAATGCCAAGCGAGGAGGGACATGGACAGGATAGAGTGTGCAGACACAAACCAGGACTGTCTACCAGTCACAACAAAGTGATGCCACCTTTTCCAAGGAAAAATAGTGACTGTACAGTACATCGAGATAGTCAGGAAAAACTTCAACATGCACACGTGATCCTATCCAACCATAACAAAGTCACCTCTGACTCATGTTAACCACTAGGAATCCAAAGTTCAGGCACACACCAGGACACTGGGATGCAAACTATTTTATTAATAGATTACATTAACAGGTTTACCTTTTAAAATATTCAGTTAGAATAAATA
Organism: Epinephelus fuscoguttatus; assembly: GCF_011397635.1. Classification (NCBI taxonomy): domain Eukaryota; kingdom Metazoa; phylum Chordata; class Actinopteri; order Perciformes; family Serranidae; genus Epinephelus; species Epinephelus fuscoguttatus. Next base: position 27,365,069 of record NC_064762.1, read on the forward strand.
ATATTAAAATAGATAATTAAATTGAATTGAATTAAATTAAAATAATCCAAATGCAAACACATTTCAAAAAAGCAACAGCAGGCAAAAGCAACTATAATTCTATCTTGTAAAGTGTCAATAAAATCGTGACATTTAATGCAATAAGATTAATATCAAAGTAAAACAAAGGCTGAGTAGATCTAGAATGTGCACATTTACATACGATACCATAAATATCATAGAGTACAAAGAATATTAATATTCTGATCATAAGATATATATTAAAAACTAGTAGAAAAAAATATAGACAAAAAAGACAGATGGTGAGCACTATTGACAGAGTAGATATGAAATATACCTGTCTTGGTAACTTAACCTTTTATTGTCATAGCATTCTCATAATATTACTTTTTCCTCATAATATAATACGATTGTGTTCTCAAGATTTTTCACATTAAATTGGGTTAATTGGGCAGAAATTACCCCTTTTTTCAGGACAGCAACACAATTGAACAAATACAACAACAAAACAAATACATTAACACAAACAGCACAGACTAAACAAAAGCATCCACAACATTAATGATTTTTTAAAAAATTATATGACTTTTTTCTCAAAATATTTTGATGTTAGCCATGTAATTTTTTTTATTTTTATATATTTTTTTCTTCACAGTGGCCCTTATGCCCTGCAAAACTGCCAACATTGTGTTTTTTAATACACATAATTGCTTGACTTCTGTGCATATTATATGCAGCAAAGGAAGACTCGCACACAGAATAAATTAAGAATCAGACTGCAACATGCAAAAAAGAGATTTTTTAAAATCCAGACTCCAGTGTTAATCTTTTATTGTTCTGTGTGCGAGTCTTCCTTTGCTACATTACATAGATATTAACTAACACGCCTTTACAGTTCATCATAAACTGATCACACAGGAAAGATGTGCCAGGAATAGACATGACAATAAGCACTAAAGAAAACTTATATAAGTGAAAAGTGCTTCGACACTAATGAGCTTTATTGAAATATATGTCAGACTTCCTATAACTACAGTTCTTGTAGCAGTTATACTGTATAATAGCAGTTGAAATAAACTTTGTTGGTTTCATGATCATTTCACTGAATATTATCATTTTATTTTCACTATTAAAAATACCACAGCTAAAATATGTATGAAAATACCTTTTATATACGTGATGGTGTACTTCCTCTGATAATTAGGAGTTCTTCAATTAACCTTGAAGCCTGATGCTTCTTAAAGATGAAAAATGCATCCTGAAATAGATCCTACTGTGTCGTCATCCTTTACTTTGTGAAAGATATCAGTTATTTTTTAAAAAAAAAAGTATATAAAATCTCTATGCAGAAACCAAAGTAGAACCATGTTGATGGTTATATAATGTTAATCAAGTCCATGCACTTCTCCCATACAGATTGTGATTTTATGGAACTGCGACAAGCCTTTACCTCCAAGGAACAAGTGGCCCTCCACCAGCGTGCCTCTCACTGTCATTGAAGGACAGACCAAGGTAACAGCTGCTGGCTTTTTGCATCCATTATGTATTAAAAGACACTTTGTTGCATAGAGGTGAAGATATTTATCTCGGCTTTATAAAAACAGATATTCTCAAAGGTATTTTGTTGGCAGTCTACACCAGAAATGAAAGCATGGACCCTTTGGCTTCTCGCTGCTTTCTAGATACATTAAACCTGAACTTTAAGACACTAGAAATGGAGGATGAAACACGGTAAAGTTTCGATCAGAAAAACGCCTGCAGGATCTTAGGAATTTTAGCATGTGAACGCTTGTGTGTCTTTGTGCACTTGTGTGTTAATATCCTGAAGAGTATCATATAAATGCCCTTCCAAACCTCATTGTTTTGTCTTTAAACAACTGTCAGATAAAGTTCAACTGCAAACTGATGTTATTGCAGTAAACTGGAACAACTTTTAGCTGCAGCTGAAATGATCTTTACAGTTCAGCTGTGTTGCAAATACTCTTTTTTAGATTATGGAAAAGAAACAGAGCACAGACTCTGTAAATGTAAACAGACAGTTCAGCAAATGGCTTAAAGGGTAAGTCCATTTTTTTCCTAATCTGGATCCTATTTCGCCATGTTTTTGTGTCTAAGTGACTGGAAACAGGGCTGCAGCCAACATCACTCAAACAGGCTGCAATGTAACTACTGTGGGCATGTTCGCACCATCAATGTACGTTCACTAAAAGTGCTTGTTTTTGTCACCGACAGGTTCAGATTGTTATTATAAATGTCTAACACCATTATGGAAAGGATCCCTGCAGAGATAAACCTTTTTGTGAAACAGTAAGACCCTTTTTGTTTCAACCAGAATCAGCCCAAAATTGCTATCAGCAAACCCACCAGACTCCATTTAAATAAACAGTTATTTTAGTGTGTATAAAGCCAGTATATTTTCACATCTTACAGGGTGAATTAAGGCCCAGTCTAGACCACAGGCTCGCAACAAGAAAAGTTGAAACAGGCAGATACTTGCAATGCAACATTCTGCAACGTTCTAAAGAACCTGATGGATCACGCCACTGCAACAAGATGAGATGGTGTATCATCTCTATGCAACAACTCTCTGTACTTCTGTTCTGATTTCCAGCTTTTCAGGCTTATTTTGTGGCTGAAATCATTTGTAGCTTATTAAGATATGAATGAGATTAGATAGTGAGATACTGGCTACAGTTGTGTTTGTAGCAGTGATGACACAGCGAAAAACAGAAACAAAACGAGTATCAGGTGGACTGCATTCACAGTAAACATGCCATAATAATATGGAAAAACCAGCGCCAATTAATCAGTCAATGAGAATGTGTGTGTGTGAGGGGGACATAAGCACATACAGTGAGCAGTAGCAGCAATCCACTGTCCGACACCAGCACACCATAAGGACGGAAACTGAGGGCTCGGCAGGGATGCAGCATATGCAGCGGCAAACACGCCATCTGCTGTCATTTTGATTTTACCAGAAGACTTCACTACAAGTCAGTTGGCTGTTGGAACAGGTGATAGGCTTTATGTTCTAAAAGCAAACGCCAGTAATTTGACCACCTGAGTTGCAGGTGACACCATCAGCATCATCATCACCAGCTTGAGTCGAGCTCAGACCGGCCAGTTCACAATGCTGCATCTTTTCTCTGCAACGTTCTAAAAGGGTTTCGTCTCGTAGCGAATCATTGGTCTGAAGTGGGCTTAAGGGTTCATTTCAATCAAACCAGAGTTGGTGATTGCTGTAACAGTGGAAAGACCACCCAAGCTGTTTTTTTGTGAGTTTTGTTTTGTTTCTGTCGACTTCGAATGAAGTGTGTTTTTTACGATGACAAACTTAAGGTTTACCTAAATGGAGTCTGGTGGGATTAGCGATAGAGTTTCAGGGCTGTTTCTGCTTAAACAAAATGAGCTTATTCTTTAACTAAAAGGTCCACCTCTCGGGATCCTTTAAATAAGTTGTCAAAGACTTAAAATGACAATCTGATCCTGTCAGTGGCAAAAACAAGTGTAGGAGCCATTTCATATTTTAATTGTTTATGTGTATGTGTTTAGTTTGTTTTTTACCACTAGAGGAGGGAGGTCTCACTCTGATGCTATTTTTAGTTAATCACACAGGTAATTGGCAGCTGCACATTCACATGTGTTAAAAGGGTTTGTTGATTTCTCATTTTTCTTGATTTGTTTGGTTTCTCTCTCCCTCTCTCTCTCTCTCTCTCTCTCTCTCTCTCTCCCTGTGTCATATGGATTACTGTTAATTTATCATGTTGATCTGTTCTGTACGACATCTATTGCACGTCTGTCCGTCCTGGAAGAGGGATCCCTCCTCAGTTGCTCTTCCTGAGGTTTCTACCGTTTTTTTCCCCCGTTAAAGGGGTTTTTTTGGGGAGTTTTTCCTTATCCGCTGTGAGGGTCTTAAGGACAGAGGGATGTCGTATGCTGTAAAGCCCTGTGAGGCAAATTGTGATTTGTGATATTGGGCTTTATAAATAAAATTGATTGATTGATTGATTGATTGATTGATTATCAGCAGTCAGAGCAGAGCGGTGGTGGAAGCACACGGTTCTTACCGTATGCCAGCATTTTGTTTCAACCCAGCAACATAATTTGGTATGTAACCCTTTTCTTTTGGATTTATACTTTTTGCAATAAATGGGAACATCACCCAAAAGAGAAACTTCTTCTGGACAGTTTAATTTAATGGACTGGAGTACGTGTTAAGAACATTCCTGAGCCACCGCAAGTGACTAATTAAATTTTTGGTTTACGATAGTCACCACAACAAGCACTTTCAGTGGATGTTAAAAGACGAATGGTTACATGGTAGCCTGTTTCACCATTGCCATCTGCAGTGCTCTCACTCAATACTAGACCAGTTTAAAAAAAAAAATCGGTTTCCATTTGTCACTTAGACAGAGTTACCCTTTTATTCTAAGGCTTGCACCCCAATCTCAAATCAGGGGAGGAACACGGATCAGCATCGAGGTAAGATGATTGCCACAACATAAAAATATGTGTTCAACAACAATAATCCAGTTCATCAAACCACCATTATAACACACTGAAATGGCTGCTTTGCTCAAAGCTCTTTTAAAGTGAGAAGCAAGTCCTATGCAAAAGAATGATGTAGATGAGTTCAACTTGAAATCAAGGAAAAGCCTTAACCCCTGTTCAACAACACAAGCAATAGCATGATTGCACTCTTTCGTGTAAGCTTTTTTGTTTAGTGGCAATGGCACAAAGTCAAAACAAAAGGAATTCAGACAACAATCATAAAACATAGAAGCTGCTTCCTTAACAAATCAACTGTGATCGCACTATTGGATGATTTGCCCAAGAGGACAAGAGAGGATTGGGGTGCGACAGCATGAGCGTGATCACCATCAGCCTTCACTTTGGAGGTTTGAATGATCAGGATTCACCCAGTCTCACAACAATGTGAAAATAGTTGAACTTGAGAGAAATCAGCAAAATCTTGATACATAAAACCTCAACATAACAGACATAGAAAGCTAAAGTAGAGCTAAAATGATCCTATGATGTGTATTTTGAGTATTGCTGTAGCCACCGGGAGGAACTCTGCACCATTTAGAGCTTCATTTCATGATAAATGATTCAGGAAATTAAACAAAGCACCCTTGGGAACGCCAGATGTTCAGACCCTTTTGGGTTGTTATTATATTAAAACCCAAAGAAAAACAAGAGTGGGCCCTGATTAAGGCTCACTGAGGCTGAAATGTATTAGTCAGTTTTAACTCTTCTGTCACTGAGAATGTGAGGCTTTTATTAGCTCTGTTACTGCCGAGTGCCTCAGACTATTCTTGTAAGTGAAGAGTCCATCGAGCATGTTTGTTTGCTGCAGACAATTCTGCAGCAAGTGGCACTTATAAATACTTCTTTTAGTCTGTTGTCTGCTTACAAGTGTCCACAATGTTTAGATTTTTTAAAAGCTGAAAAACTCTTCTCGTCTGTGTTCCAAAGTGAGCTCTACATCAGTAACAGTATCTGCTGCGTATGTACCGAAAACACTTTTGAACCAGTATAATCAAATGGATTTAAAGACTCTGATTACCCTCACAGGTGTTTTCAATTATTTTAGCTGATTTAACCTCTCCGCAGGTGTGCGCCTGACTGACATCTCCCTCACTGTCTTCTGTTCACACCTGGTAGGGTGGAAAATTTTACACCTTTCCCAAATCAATGTGAGAGGAGGTTAAACTATTAAAAGTGAAAAACACCTGTGAAGGAGTCCAGAGCTTCATCCTGCAATCTGTCTAATACACTGCTCTCACAGGAAGCTTTGAGTTGCAACTTTTGACTTCAATAATAACAGCAATTCAGTTTTGTCTTCCATCTGCTTTGGTGGAGGACTGGGGCATTGGGGGCAAAGTCTTCCCATGCTGCGTCCCACACCCCTCAACATCCCAAAATACACTTTCAGGTAATAGAAGAAAATCGACAGATTAACTTTAAAGCACTCTAATGTTCTTTTGAAGGTCAAGATTAAATGAAAAATGCCTTTTTTAACTCCTTTATATGCAAGACTCCTGCTGATATTGTGCACCTATTAAATAACATATGAAAAACAAATTGATTTATTTGTTATATTAAAATCCAATCACATTTTTTCCTGTAAATTAAAATATGAGGTGTGCTTACATAAGCTCATACCAACCAGTTTCAACCATTAATATCATGACATACACCCATAAATCAATCTTGAGCTTTTAGCCACACAGAGCTAAGATTAAGTTAGCTAGTTAGTAACAGCATATCACAGCAGTGTGTCACCACCTCAAACCTTATGTTCCATTTCTTTTAAAATACCTTGGCTTAATCACACAGCCTCCGCCCTCTACTGGACTCTTTGGGTAATACTCCTCTGCTCATGAGTATGCATTCACACACTTTAGCGTTCGCAAGTAGTAGACTGACCAACACAGGTCTGGTGGAAAGGGTTGGGTGTATGTTAGCTGCCTTGTACTTGACTCCAAATTGGACATGACACACCAACATGTTTCTGTGTACCTTGATGACCTGGAAAATGTGCTGTGGAGGGTGTCTATGCTTGTCTTTGACCCCTGCAAGGTTAGGCCACAGCTCTGCCCAGTTCGATTGCTCACTACCTGGGTTGGCTGGAGCCCCCCTCGTCTCTGCTGTAGTGGCCTAGGTTATGAAGAAGAAGCTGGGCTACAACAACTAACCTTTTGTCAGTCAGGATCAGTGTGGCTGGGTCGATGTTAAGTTCAAACAGCGTGTTCACTCATCAGGCCCTCTCCACTGTACCCAAAAAAATCCAGTCGAGGGTGGAGCCTGTGTAGGATGGGTGTAGGATGTCGAATATGGGAATCTGCCTCCCTATATACTATAGGTTTTGCATGTTTTCGGGCAGGCATGTCCTGATTGACTGGCTATGTTTATGCTTTTTCAGTGTGCAAATGTGTGCTCATGTTTACAGCAGTGTTACCCAAAGAGTCCAGTAGAGGGCTCCAGCTGTGTTAATAGAACTAGGGTTACAATATTGTAACCTTTGATACAAGATCTCTGTCTAGATTTTATTCACTTTATACAAAGTAATATCTGTGACTTCTCCTCAAGTTGCACATTTTACAGTGGACTGCTTAAGCCACTATATAGAATAGTGGTTCCCAACTGGTGGGTCGTGGTCCAAAAGTGGGTCGTGGGTCCATTCTGAATGGACCGCGAATGACTTGCTAATGAATCAGCAAAAAAACCCAAAACTTTATTTTATATCTTTATCTTTTATATCTTTATTATTTAGTCTACATTGTCATCTTGTCATTTTTACTGAATGTACAGTCAACAACTGCTGCCCAGACTGAGAGGAATTTTTATTTTTAAAGGTCAATGTGTGAAAGAACACAGAAAATAAAAAAATAGGTACATTTTTGTTTAGTTTTGTTCATAGTTGCTCTGAAAAGTTAAGTAGAAGTACAATAATTCACTCCAAAATGCAGAAGCATTAAAGTAGCATAAATTACCTAAAAGTTGAACTTAAGTGCTGCACTTGAATTAATGTATTTAATGAGATTGCACCACTGATATAAGTAAATAATGCAAACTAGCCTCTGTGTGTTAACAGCTGTAGAGACAGTAACACAGCAGGGAGATGATGTAGATGTTGTGTACAGTGTATTAGATGATGTTCTATACTGTGTTATTGTATAATGCAGAGCTATTTCAGGTTTTAATAGACTCTTGATGGTGAGATTGAAGCGACATGCGTTTTGAATGTCAGCTGTTAGCGTGAAGCTGACAGTGTGACTTCTTGTGGATTGTTCTCATTTGCAGTATCACAGAAAAATATTCTGTCTGCACATATGTGCACGTATGAACTCACAACTGTTACGTGACATTCCCGTTTTTAATTTTACTCATTTACACAACAAATTTCTGACTCATTCTCACTTGTTCACTCACTGAACACACACACACACTAACCTCTCTCTAATCCTGATGCTTTCTGGTCTAATTGCCTCTGTTTGTTTTCATGTAAATGTGTCCCCCTTGAAACACAAGAACAATGTTTCCACTGGTGACAATAAAACACGTCTCAGAGGCAATATGCAAGTGTGTGTGTGCCGGTACCCAGCAGCGTCTATGGTCCTATAATTAGTCATGTGGTATATTGTCGTGCAGCCCAGACAGATGCTCTTCAGTGAATTTCCTTCCAACCGCTTGCTGTGTTTGTTCCCACTATAATAACTAAACACACAAACAGAAAGTTTGCAATTCGCCTCGACAGAGCACAGCAGCAGAGTAATTTGCAGTTGGTTATGAGTGTATCTACTCTGTAATGCTGAGTGGATACACTCCATCAACTGGCTTTACTTCCTCTCTCTCTCCTTCCTGTACTCATGTTTACTTCCACTCTTTTCATTAAATATCGCATCTACTTTTCAGTTTATTTTATTCGTATCCAAAATGTCTTAATACATAGAGAAAATAGGTTGTTTTTCCTTCATGGTACAAAAAATACTTGATAAAAGGTAGGAAAAGATTGTAGTCAAAGTAGTTAAAGAACCCAGTTATGACTGTTGGTAGGAGGCGGAGATTGATGCACAGTCTCCAGTGTCAAATTCAACTGGGACTTCCCAAAAATGGTGCCTTACATCCCATATCATACAGCGCGTCATGTGTCTGATGAGCAGTCTCGTCACTTGTTGGATATACTAGCAAAACCATATCCTAAAAAGTTGTTTATTAACCTAATCTTTGCCTTAACCTCAAGATTGAACCTACAGAAGACCTCACACTTAACTATAACTTATGGCAGCTGACTCCAGATTCTTAACCATTCTCATCCTGCTTGATCTGAGTGCAGCCTTTGACACCATTCTTCCCAGCATCCTCCTTAACAGACTGGCCTCCACTGGAATCACTGAAACACCCCTGCACTGGTTGAAACCCATCTATCTGACCATACACAATTTTTCCAATTTAAAACATTCAAATCCCAGCCATTTTCAGTCACTACCGGTGTTCCTCAAGGTTCGGTCTTGGGTCCCCTTCTGTTTATCATCCACCTACTTCCTCTTGGCCACATCTTCCATAAATTTAACATTCACCTCCATTACTATGCAGATGACGCCCAACTCTATCTGTCTACCAAACCTTCCTCCAACCTTCCACCCTCCTCCTTCTCTAAAGGAAATTAAATCCGGGGTCTCCTGTAACATTATTAAATTAAACAGTGATGAAACTGAGTTACTTCTCATGGCACTAAATCTACCGTAGCAAAAATTGACAGTTTCACTCTGGATATTGTTCACTGCACAGTTTACCCCTCCCAGTAGGTTAAGAGTCTGGGCATCATCCGTGACAGCACTGAGCTCACGTCAATAATGTCACTTGGTCTTCCTACTTCCATCTATGCAACATTAAGCACCTTCGCCCGCTCCTCATACCGCCCAGTACCGTCATTCTTGTCCCCCCCCCCCTTGTTTACATCCTGTATTGATTAGTGTAACTTGGTCCTTTTTGGTCTCCCTCTCAAGTCCATCCCCAAACTTCAGCTGGTCCAGAATTCTGCCACTCACATTATCACCAGAACCCCTTCATCCTTCACATCACTCCTGTCCTTCAGCAGCTTCACTGGCTCCCAGTTAAATACCGCGTTTGACTTTAAGATCCTAATGCTCACCTTTAGGCCATCCACAACTTGGCTGCTCTGTACCTCTCTGAACTCTTGCACATCCACACCCCCATCCGCACTCTCAGGTCTTCCTCTTTCATCCACCTCACTGTCCCGCCAGCCAGCCTGACCACCGTGGGGTCTATGGCCTTCAGACGCTCTGACCCCCGCCTCTGGACCTCCCTCCCACCAGAAATTCCTAGCATCCACTCTCTTTCCACTTTCAAATCCGGCCTCAAAACTCACCTCTTTCAGATAGCCCAATAAGTTTGACCCCAGTTTTTCTAGCCTCACACATCGACTATTTACACAGAATTTTATTCACTGTAAATTTGTTTTGCCCAAATATTTATGTTATTATTATTATTTTTATTATCTACTTTTTATGTTACTTCATTTCTTATCCCATTGACTTTATTAATCTACTTTTATATTCTCTATCCTTGCCTTTAAGGTGTCCTTGAGTGTCTTGAAAGGTGCCAAATAAAATGTAACTGTTTTTTTTCTTCTTTTTTTGTGATCATAGATTTACAAAGATACACTTAGATTTTTGCTCCTTGCTGCAACTACAGCCAGACTTCGCTGCAGATTTTCAAATGACTTAGCCGATTGATGATAATTTCTCAGATTGGATGGTCAAAAATTGACCATCATAAAGTTAAACTGAAGACTATGTACAACTAAACAGTGCTAAAATATCTAAATATTTAGATGGACTAAATCATGTCCAACAACAAAATCTACTCAGACGGTGGGGTCTGAGATCTGACACCAGTGTTGCATCTTGCATCAATGAAATTAGATGTCCTGTCGGGCTTACAAGGCATGCTTTCAGTTTCAATGTAGCATTTATAGGTGAGAATGGTATTTAAGTAATGGTAAAACATGAAAAGTACATTCAATGCGCCTTTATACTTGTAGTATGTATTATTCAGTCTAGTTTGTCTTACCTTCCAAGCTTTAGAGATAAAACCAGCCCACACTTTGCCACCTGGTCCAACTTCTCATTTTCCTCAACCCTAAACAACTCCGGATTTTTGTTTTGCAATCTTACAAAAGTGCACAGACGTTCATATGAAGTATGAACATGCACTCGAACAGGGGCTAAGACAGCACAGTCACAGAGCTCGCCAAAGTGTGCACTGCTAAGTCCTGCAAAACCACACCCATCCAGTTGAAACCATGTTTTCAGTGAACCCCAAACCCAATCATCTACCTTTGCTTCTTCCGTCATCATTTGCACAGCAGTCACATGCAGTCACTTGTCACTTGTCAGAAAGCATCGGAACATTTGACTAATGTAGTTGTTCTTCATCAAAACTAATCTCAAAATATTAAGCCTGAAGCGCTAGGCTTGCTGTTTTGTGTTTTTCAACCCAGGCCTTATTTAGAAATCTTCAAATGGGACAGTTATTCTTTCGGAATCAGCTCTGTTGTCCAAAATGTTTACGCATACAAGGAATTAACTTTCCAGACCAACAGTCATGATAAATCTCCAACAATATTAAGCATAACAGAGTCTAAACTTATAACATAACACAAAAAAGAAACAGGCTGCATACTCCCAGATGTCTTCACTAACATAAATGAGGTGTTGTTTGGCATGTGATGCATGTTTAAACTAATATAGAACAATCTAATCAAATTTGTAGCAACACTCACATTGTCAACAGAAACTTCTGCTAATCTAGTTTAGGCTGATCACAACAGCATATACTATCGTTGCTTAGCAGTGTTTTAGACGCCCATCCATGTTGCTGATGTTATACAGATACTGTACAACATACAATACATATTGACTTGTTGCAGTACATAATCATTTCCATGCTCATGTTATTCACTGTACTGGGTTTATACATTAAATATTTTTGATGGGGCACATGTCAGGTAAAAGACTAACCCTTTAACAGGGTCCATTTAATTTACCTTCTCTTAATTGGTAAACTTACTCTTTTCTGAGTATGTTGTACACTTTAGCAGATAAATTATGCACAGTAGAAATCCTTACATACACAATACAAAATTATAGTTTACTCTGGGATCCTGGTTGGGCTGGAGCCCCCTTAATAATTCAGGATTTAAATTATTTTAAGTATAAATTATTAACCAGCTGCTAAGCACACAGAGAATTTGACTGGTTGATCAGATGAATCAGATCTCCCGTAGCTCGACCTCGCTTTAAGAGAGGTCCTGCTGGATCAGCATTCATGACCCACACATCAATATTATCAAAGGACTCCCCTCTATCACTGTTAATATGTCGACTATATCTCACCGTCATCAATCACCTTGCAATATTGCACGTGTTGCCCCCACATCCTGAATTTAATATTGATAAGTTAATCTTCAACATTGATCCTGACTCCTTAGGTATGCATTTAAATTATACCAAAGGAGTATAAAAGTGGAGAGTTCAAAGGTGAAGTGGGACCTGATGTTGAAATGCGGTTGAACAGAAGAGTGGAGAGGCAGAATTAGAGTAGAATTAATGGTCTTGTGTTGACTTTAAAATATCGTTTAGTTTATTATTTGTTAGACCATTCATTGGCAACTAAGATTAACGTGTTTATGTATGTTTGTTTTGTCTAATCAAAGACATAAAATGTGTTCTGTTTTTGTTTTTTTTTTAATTCTGTCATTTAATTATGTACGTATTCCACAGTCTGGAGAATACTGATGCTAAAATATCCCTTAGGAAAGTGCCATCAAAAGTTACAGTGCCCTCCAAAAGTATTGGAACAGTGAGGCCAATTCTTTTATTTTTGTTGTAGACTGAAAATATTTGGGTTTGACATCAAAAGATGAATATGGGACAAGAGATCAACATTTCAGCTTTTATTTCCAGGTATTTACATCTGGATCTGATACACAACTTAGAAGATAGCACCTTTTGTTTGAACCCACCCATTTTTCATGAGAGCAAAAGTATTGGAACATGTCACTGACAGGTGTGTTTTGTTGCCCAGATGTCTCCCAGTTACATTGATTATTCAAACAATAAATAGCACTGAATGTCTGAGCTCAGTTTCAGATTGGGTACGATAGATTTTGCCTGTGCAGACTGCATTTAGAGGTGGAACCAACATGAAAACCAGAGAGCTGTCTATGGGTGAAAAAGAAGCAATTGTGAATCTGAGAGAAGATGGACAATCAATCAGAGCCATTGCACAAACATTGGCCATAGCCAGTACAACCATTTGGAATGTCCTGAAGAAGAAAGAAACCACTGGTGTACTAAGCAACAGACGTCGAACAGGTAGACCAAGGAAAACATCAGCAGTTGATGACAGAAACATTGTGAGAGCTGGAAAGAAAGACCCTAAAACAACTGTTAGTGACATCAGCAACAACCTCCAGAGGGCAGGAGTGAAGGTATCACAATCTACTGTTCGCAGAAGACTTCATGAACAAAAGTACAGAGGCTACACCAGAAGATGCAAACCACTCATTAGCAAGAAGAATAGGAAGGCCAGGCTGGAATTTGCCAAAAGGTACAGAGATGAGCCTCAAAAATTCTGGGAAAAGTTTTATGGACTGATGAGACAAAGATTAACTTTTTCCAAAGTGACGGAAAGGCGAAAGTTTGGAGAAAGAAAGGATCTGCTCATGATCCCAAACATACAAGCTCATCTGTGAAACACGGTGGAGGTAATGTCATGGCTTGGGTTTGCATGGCTTCTTCTGGGACGGGCTCTTTCATCTTCATTGATGATGTAACACATGATGGCAGCAGCAAAATGAACTCAGAAGTCTACAGAAACATTTTGTCTGCTAATTTAAAGAAAGATGCAACCAAACTGATTGGGAGATCCTTCATCATGCAGCAAGATAACGACCCAAAACACACTGCCGAAACAACAAAGGAGTTCATCAGGGGCAAGAAGTGGAAGGTTTTAGACTGGCCAAGTCAGTCTCCAGACTAGAGCATGCATTTTACCTGCTGAAGAGGAGACTGAAGGGAGTAACCCCCCAAAACAAACAACAACTGAGAGAGGCTGCGGTGAAAGCCTGGAAAAGTATCACAAAAGAAGAATGCAAAAGTTTGGTGATGTCAATGGGTCACAGGCTTGATGCAGTTATTGAAAGCAAAGGATTTGCAACTAAATATTAAGTCTCATTCACTTTAATCTATTTTAAGTTTATATGTTCCAATACTTTTGCTCACCTAAAAATTTTGTGTTCCATTACAAATAATGCTATCTTCTACGTTGTGTATCAGATCCAGATGTAAATACCTGGAAATAAAAGCTGAAATGTTGATCTCTTGTCTCATATTCATCTTTTGATGTCAAACCCAAATATTTTCAGTCCAAAACAAAAATAAAGGAATTGGCCTCACTGTTCCAATACTTTTGGAGGGCACTGTATTTCGTAACAGGGCAGCAGTTACAAATCCAACTCGTAGTAGCAACAGATCAGATTAATTTTATGTCACAGAGTACACAGTTATTCTCAGAAAAATATCAAGACAACTTGCAAATTTTCTTACAAATGTTCGGTATTATTGCCTTAGAAACTTTCACGTTTTAGCGCACAGTTGTTTAAGTCTATTTGCTCTGTTTTGGTCTCCACCAACTCCTGTAATAGGAGGGGGCAGGCTGCTACTAAAAGTGATGTTGGTAAGAGCTGTGTAAATAAACTAAAACGGTAAAGTTACAGCCATAAAACCAAAGCAACGAGTTGAAAGATGCTCATACTACCCATACAGACTATAAAATATATATTCTAACTGAAGTCCATATCAGCTCTATCACATAGCACATTACAGTAGTGTATAAAATCAATGTTTTTTACACTAAACTCAAAGCGAATTTTCACCTTTTCACAAGTTACTCACACAAGTCCAGCTGCTGAAGTGTTTTATGGAGTATTTCGACTGGCAAATATTTGATCATAACAGCTATGCTAACATTTGTGCTAACTAACTAAGGAACGCAGCTAATGGCTAAGTTGGTTCATAGTAAAGTACAGCCCAAAGCTGGTACCAAGTAATGTTAACATGCTACACGTGGAGGCTCTAAGTTCTGAACCAGCATAAACCAAGACAGTAACATTCTTTATTATTTTTCATATTGTCATGGCAGCGCCTTTTTGCTTCACTCATTCTGTTGTCTACTTTCCACAATAAAAGACCAACTTCAGTTACTCAGAGCATTTTGCTAGGAGGCAACTCAACACAACAGCTTCCATAAGTCACAAATACATAATTTTAGAATTTAACCATTAGCTGACCGATCTCAGAGCCCTCTCCTTATTTGTTCTGTCCTTGTACAGTACTGACGGAGAGTGGTAGAGCTCTGGGTCCTCCATTTCCAATTCTCGGTAACGTCAAAAGAATCTCAACTAGATCTCAACACTGATAGGGTTTGATGACACAGCGTTCGGCAAAAAATGTAACTCACACAAACACGCAAATAGCACAAGTTTTGCATGTCGGCATCATTCCCATTGCCCAGCACAATCATCTGTTCCCTCCTTTGTTTTGACTTTGAATGTAATCTAGCCCCAGAACACACTGTAACACTTATGATATACAGCCGTGCCTAGACATCTAATGTTTTGTATTCATTTACATCTAGATCATTTCAGCATATGAATTATCTGATCAGTATAGAACTTTTAGGACCCAGTGTAGTAACAAATTATAAACTAACATTACCAAAATGACCTTTTTATTGATTCTTTCATACTATGACTAAGATAGTCGAATTAGGCACAATCAGACATCAAATAACTGGTCTGATATATAAAGACTGAAATAGTTAATTTCTTACCCTAATAATGAAGTAAAATGTTTGTCGTGAGTGGCTGTCCATAGTTTATAATGGTGTTGCAAATAGTTCTGTGATCTCTGACTTTCAGCTGTAATTTACAGACATCGAGAAAAATCTGCGAGATGAAGACAGACCTGATATCTCCAAAGTCTCCCCTTGAAGTAGCAGGAGTCACGGCAAATATAAAGAGGGGAAATGGGAGGAAGGAGAGCGACAAAGATAAGGTTCAGACCATTGAACTGCCAGTGATCTCAGTGGGATCTAATCTCTGCCCAGAGGCAGAAAAGCATTGACACCAGCCAGAGGGAGGGAGGGCTGGGCAGTGTCTGTCTGTACCTGCACTCAGACAGGTATAGATACGTTATGAGGCACAGGTAAATTATGAGGTTTTCAAGGCCGGTGCCAAAAATGACGTTTACTGGACTGAAAACTGCTGATGAATATCTGTCACAATGACCATTTTTTATGTTCTTGCCAGAGTGAAAAAGCATCTAACGCGTCTATCGCACCACTGTGTAACTCTAATAAAACCTTGAGGCACTAGATAAATAGCTGAAATTTAAGAATGCATGTGATTTGAATTCATTTTTACAAATCATAATAAACAGGACTAAAGGCCTTTGAACACCAAGTCTCAAGTTTTTGTATGTGTTTCTTTAATCCAATATCCAGTAAAGATCGTAACACACAGAAACCTCACACTGACTCTGATGAGTTTTATTGTAGTACTTATTCCAAAATTTGCAAATCAAATGTAGCTCAGAGATAGAGCGGGTCGTCCACCAATCGGAGGATCAGCAGTTCCTCCAGTCCGCATATTGAAGTATCCTTGAGCAAGATACTGAACCCCAATGATGCTTCCATCAGTGTGTGAGTGTGTTAAAAAAAAAACTGAGTAGCAGGTGGCACTTTGTACGGTAGTCTCGGCCACCAGTGAATGAATGTGTGTGTGAATGGGTGAATGTGACTCATAGTTTTGAGCTTTGAGTGGTCGGATGACTCGAAAGGAACTAAATAAGTGCAGGTCCATTTCCCATTTACGTGAAAAGCTGTTCTCACTCCCAGCTCGTCAAATACCTACACTTGGTCCATGGCCCTGAGTCAGGTTTAATCCAGGTTTAAAGGAAGATAACCCGCGGGATGCTTGGAAATGTAGTAAAGTCATAATGCAGACTGGCCCATGACAATGTGTGTGTATGGTGCATGTGATTGTTCATATATTTATTCTTGCTTATGCAAATCTTTGATATTGTAAACTTGCTAAATTCAGCCCATCAGTCCAGGATGAATGCAGCTGATTATCAGGCAAGTGGTGAATTTACTTTAACCAATTAGACTGTGTTGGTGGTTTCATAAGAAAGCTGAGAGACTGTTACACTACTCTGAGCACCATCCTAACTGAACTAATTACCTGCCTGGTGATTATAGGGCATCCATCCAAAGAAAATACATTTTCTGCCAAGAGTTCTCACTTTAAGCAGTGATTTAATTCATTTTTTTATGTGGCACTCTCAAATAATTTAGGGGATTTGCGCTCAAATTCGTTTGATGTTACGCTTAATTTCTTGATGAAGTTGCAGTCAGCATCCATCGGCTCATTAAGCTGAGATGGAAGTAGACATTAAACTTGCGGATATTTGTGGTCTTACTTTGCAAAATAAGCCTCTTAATATTACCCCTGGGGCTGTAAATTCAATCTGCTTTATTTAAGACAGTGAATCTGTGTCAAACGTCACTGCTGTGACAGTAGTTACCACGGAGGTCCATTTCAATTATATAAAATCTTAGTAGAGTGAGATAAAAGCAGAGGAAAAATATATAATTAATGATTAACACAAGTTTTTCTCCAGCTTAAGGCAGAGTTAATCATACTAGTTGTGTTACATTGAAGAACTTTTGCTGAGAACTTTTGCTACCATGTGAACAAAAATCTACTTCTACACTTAAGTGCATCATTTACTGTAGATTATGTGGTTAGTTTAACTGATCTTCCAGGTCCAACCTAGAAAACTGACCTTGAAGATCATATTTGTCTAGGCTCCGATTGTGCCTTACAGTGTTGAGTTTTGCACTGACAGTTCTTTTTTAATGCACATTTTTTGGAGTCATCTCTGTATCATACCTGTACATATTCTCTATACATTATAGTGTGAATTTTTGCACAATATTTTACACATTCCTGGAAAAAACTGTACAGCTCTTCATCATTTTTAACAAGTCCTCCAACCAATACAACCACAGATGTCATCGTATATTCCTACCTTTTAATACAACCCGCAAGAGCGCCCCTACAGGTGCTCCTATGTGATCGTTAACAGTTGCAGTTTTAAACACATGGATAAAGTTGTGAAATGGTCACAGATGCACCAAAACTCCTTGGTTAGGTTTAAAAAAAAAGACCAAGGTTTGGGTTAAAATGAGTAGGTGTGTTGCTGATGTAATGGGTTAGTACTCTTGTGTTGTGAAGATTTAAGGATGACCCACTCTCAGTCACTGTTTGACTTGGACTTGCATATATTTATAGCTCAACATGCACTGAAACAAAACGAAACAAAACCTGTAAGGCTTGCTTCAAATCAAATAGCCATGCCACCTGGATTAGCCGCGACAAACAGCTAACGTGCTAATAAAGTTACCTACACTGTAACCTGCACAGCTCCTTACTCAAAATACATCTCCAGCCACCCAACATCATCACAGAACATTAAGTGTTTTCGGGAGCTTTTATGGCACTTTTAACCATAAAAAGTAAAGTATTTTTGGCGGAGCTTAGCTGAAGTCAACCTGCCACAAGTCCAGAGACAGCAGACTGTAACAGAGCATGGTGGCCTATCCGAGAAGTCTGCAGGGTTTCATCAGTGCAGCGTTCAAGTACACAAGCAAAAAAAGAACAAAATCTCTGTGGTAACTAATACATTGCAACAAACAGCAAAATATGACAGTAAATAACATAATGACACAATAAATTAAAATCAGTGCACCTTCCATAATGACAGAAGACAGCTTGTAATGGTAAGTGGGATCACCAACTTATTAATTCCTGTACACTAACAACATATTAGACGTACATAGTACCATGCTGAGTTGTTAAACCTAATGTTGACTTTTAGTTTCACAGGGGACACAAACACTGGTCTCCTGGGTCAAAGTCCTGTGTTTGTTTAACCTAGGGGGAGGCAACCAATGGCTCCGGAGCCATATGCAACTCTTTAGCCCCTCTCCAATGGCTCCCTGTGGCTTTGACCAAAAATGAGGCTACATTAGAATGAATCACGGCTATTTTTGAACATTTTAATTTTAATTTATCATTGTTGTAGGTCTACAGTGATTCTTACACTGTCCAGTTTACACTGTCCAGTTGTAAAAATATTTAACCTATAGGCCCACAACAAATTAAAAAAATGTTTTAACATTTCGTCAACTAAAATGTCATACCTATGTCTGCTGCCTAGTGCCTTTTCTCAAAATTTTGCTTGCCTTGAGTCTCCTTTGCGAAGCTAGCTGTGGATTCCAGATCCAGAAAGGAAAAGTCTTGGAGGACAATGTTGAATTAAATACCGCATAGACAGATGTGTTTACTTTTGCACACTGCAAAGTAGCCACCTGATGGTAAAACACATTAATGTTTAGACCTATTAGTAATGTTGATGAGATAATTTAGACTTAATAAGGCTGTGTTACATTTATTATATGGCTTGGATATATTTCACGGCTCCAAACAGATGACTTTTTTTTTTTTTTTTTTTTTGGGACCAAAAATGTCTCTTCTGGTAGTGAAGGTTGCTGACCCCTGCTCTAACCCATCCACCTCCAGTTGCTGAGTGACACATGGAATTAGCCAAGCCACACTTTAAAAACTCAGCAGGTCATGAAGTGATGCTAAAACAAGTCCATAACCAACCCTCATGTGAAGAGAGAATAAATATTTAGACCTGCTAATCTAGCAGCTTCTTCTACACACAAAGTTGGCCCCCAGAAAAAATAACTGTAATACATTTGTCATCCTTGATTACATAAGAGACAGATATTTCTATTTTTAGGCTTCACCCACTGAAATTTGACAAAACAAAACCACTGCTCATGAATCAGACTAAAGGTACCCTCACATTATCCTTCTGTTGAACTAAATTGGCCCACTTGTAGCCTAGAAAAAGACATAATGACATGTTTCTAATGCAGATTGATACATAAACATTGATCAGAGCAATCACAAACTGTAAACAGTGTATGAGAGCAATGCTGCAGTTTGTAGTCTGCTGGTGTGATAATGAGGTACGAGTCTGCCTGAGAAGGTTGTCTGATTCCTCACTTACACTTTTCTCCCCCGCTAAAGTCGAGATCTGTGTCTTTTTTTTCCCTTTTCTACTCAACAGTTCAATAATTTACACTTTAATTACAAGTCAATAACATCAACAGCAGCCGCAGCCTTCTTTAGCCCGATGGATCAAGGTCTACTACACTTTCTGTTAGGCAGTGAATTGATAAAGACTCACACAAAACCTATTAAGTCAGCTCAGTGATCGATAGACACACAGCAGGGTGTGAAACAAACACATTTTCTCATTGGCCATTTATTCTACCTTGATTTTTCATACCTCTATGGCAGTTCTTTACCTTTAAACTGCTGGGAAACATATTTCCTGAGATACTTGGTGAAAAAAACACATGGATGTTGATGTTGAATCAGCCAGACCTGTGATCTCTCTCTCCCTTGTTCATAGTCATCACTCCTACCTATCCTATGGATCTGATAAATGCATGCAGTGCCCAAAAATGATGAAAAAAAGATGAATATGAGCCTAAACACCTTAAGTAGGACTGGCTACAGGTCAATAACCCCTGATACAGATTGTCACATGCGACATCACTCACACAAAAATGTAATTCGTGTTGCTTTTGATGGGATATTTATATTAATAAACTGTTGTTAATAATGTCATTTATTTCTTTTTGTCTCTGCAGACGATGAGCAGTCGTTTTTTCCCCCACGACGCCATCCTCACTGATGCCATCCTCAGTCTGGATGAAGACTCGGTTCTCTCAACAAACGAGGTGAGTTGCCGGTGACTGAATCAACGAACTGGTACGATATTGACGTTTTACAAACTGGTGAACTGAGACACTGATGCTTTATCAACAAATGAGGTGAGACAGCAGCAATCCCAGGACACAAGACCACTAAAACCCCTTTATATCGGACATCTGGATTGCAAGCTCAATTACTGGATTACTCACCAAACAGCTGAAGTACAAAACCAGTTCGTCATGGCCGCCTGCCTAAAACAGACCTAAAAAGTGAATATTTTCTTTTATGATTAAAAGATATTATGTCATAAACTGTAATGCAGCTGTCAACTTTCTGTTCTTACACAGCACAAATGCAGTTTAAATGCTGACAGTGGCAGAATAAACAGGGGAAATTCATTTTTGAAACAATGGGTCTCTGATTTCAGATAGAGGAAGACAAAAGCACGTTCTCATTTATAGCGCGTGACTGTCGTTTTGTAAAAATGCCAACTGTCACTGACATATTTTTTCAGATGTAGCCAGCTTGCTAATAAAGCTAACATTAGGTCCATGTTTCTGCTTCCAGCTAACTTTTTAATGTTTTGTAATGCACCTGATGTTAATGCTGTATGACCTGAGCTAATCTGACTCAGTGGATATAGACTGTGCCTAAAATGCTGCCAGGTCAGGCGCTGGATGCTACTCTTGTGTCTTCTCTGTGCCAGCTTTCAAGAGCGCCACAGCAGGTCGCATCTAAGGTTGCTAGGCAACCTAAAGACGCACCATATCATAGCCTATTTACCTAAAATCCTGAGTGCAGAGCTGATCTTCCTCCAGGCACTGTTTGCGTGTAGGCCTATTGTCCATGGGACACATTTAAAGCTTTGGCAGCCCTGCACTTACATGATTGACTTCTTCTCCATGTTTGTCAAAAACTGATAGTTAGGGAAGGAGGGAAAGATATCTGTGGGCTGTGACTGGTTGGTTCTTGTCACATGACATGTGGTGCGCGCTGCTGCGTTCCAAAAGTTGAACTCCAACATAGGCACTTGGGAGCGCATGAATGCCACAACAGCATTGCTTTGGCGTTTAAGTGCACCTACCGCACGTCTACTACAAATATTCCTCCAAAACAAGTTCCCCTTCTACACTAGTTTGCTAGTGCCCTCGCTGTATTCTCGCTTTGGCACCAGCCAAGACAATTATGACTGGTTTGAAGAAATAACAAACAAACAACCCAGTAGGGCTGAAATCAACCGAAGAAAATCTTGGTTGACTGCAGTTCTACCTACTCTTCAACCAGTTGATTGGTCGATGGGGGAAAAGATCTGCGCATTATCTCTAGATTAACTAAATTAGTCAGAGCACATATTTCCAAGTTGTCGAATACCAACACTTGTGGTGGTGTCTTTGGCGTCACATTCTGATGAAAAAGCCATCCTTTCATGTCAGCATTAGTGTGTAACGGCGCCTGACAGTGTCGGGGGGAACAACGTAAGTTAAAGGGGTGAAAAGTTCGAGTAGGGTGGGGGGGTGGGGGGGTGGATGGGTTTCACCTGGGCAGCCAGTGTTTGTTTCCCATGAGACTGTAAAGCCAAACCATGTTAACTCAACCTAACAGGAGCGTATCTATGTTTCCCGGGTTCTATGTTCCCCACTTAACCCTGCAAAAAAGGTTCTATGTTCCCCGCTTACACAAAAAAGGTTTTATGTTTCCCGGGTTCTATGTTGCCCGCTCAACCAAGCGGCAAACAAAGAACCCTTTTTGTGTAAGCGGGGAACATAGAACCTTTTTTGCAGGGTTAAGTGGGGAACATTGAACCCGGGAAACATAGGGATGACCCCAACCTAACCACATGCGTGTGTTGCTCAATGTAAACTTGTGCATTTATTTTTCAAAAGAAAAATAAAATCAATTTGCATGTTCTCCCCGTAGGTCCGTAGGTGTGAATGTGAGTGTGAATGGTTGTTTGTCTCTATGTGTCAGCCCTGTGATAGTCTGGCGACCTGTCCAGGGTGTACCCTGCCTCTCGCCCGATGTCAGCTGGGATAGACTCCAGCCCCCCCACGACCCTCAAGAGGATGAAGCGGTTAGAAGATGAATGAATGAATGAGACAGTATGCAAACTGTACATTTCCTGTGAAACAACAAACCTACCTTGGACATCATATGTTGACATAGAAAGTCCATGACCAGTGAGAATGTGTTGGAATGTCTGTTTTTCAATTCCCTTCTCAAGCGCTGACACAGTGCTGTGGAGATAGGCGTGGCTACACCAGACTCGTCCTGGGTGCAAAGTCAACCCTAGTATCATTAATATCATATTGCATTCTTAAATATCCCTGTTCGGCTGATTAGCTTACATACCTCGTAAGTATTTCAGATTGAACATTACAAGAGAATAGACATTTAGGATGAGGACTCGCCAGTGTGTCTTATGAATGTTAGCCAAACTTGGCTAACGTTGCCTGGGGTTGCGGAGTTTAAACTTTCCCAAAGAGCATCTCAGTTAGATCTCACAGGCCATGTTAAACTAACTTTGCAGAGTGCTGCAATTTGACACAAACAGAAATATACAATTTTGTACTTTTGCATACATTTCCAGAGGGTTTTATTAACTTTGGAAACAACTGATTGCCCATCAAGGGACCTCAACACTTTTGAATGACTCCACCCACTGAATGCCTCTGGAAATGTTTTTATAACCAGCTCCAGTCTGCATGGTTTTATGTCAGCCTGTGGCAAAAGGTGGTGATGTCTTAACACAGTATCGATCCTTTCTGAAATGAGGCAGTCAGTCCACGCACAGTCATGAATACCATTACAAATGAATTGCCAAACATTGCAATGGCCACTGAACTAGAGGAGGAATATGTGCTTTGCCTTTAAAGGACGATTCCAAATGCAGCAGATAAAATTAAACCACGGAGGATGAGCAGGAAGTTTGGCAAAGCAACAAAGTTAGACAACAGATTTACATTGCAAAATAAAGAGCTGTGATTACAGACATCAATATCGTGGAGCCCCAGTGATTTATAATGTCACCAGGATGCTCGTGAACCTCTCCTAATTAAATTAAGTGCGCTGTTTTCGAGATGGGGTAGATACTGTTAAGATTTTAATTTAACTTAACACTTAGGGAAATAGGGGAGGAATGTGAGGAAGCAGTGGGTAGGGAAAAGAGGAAAGGGTAGAGAGGAGTAATAAGTAAAAGAAAAGACAAAAAGTACCAGAAAAAAAGAAAAGAGATGAGAGGGGGAAAATAAGACAAGAGAAGGAAAGGGACAGAAAATGATATATGTACGGAAAAGGAAAAGATGGGAGAAAAGATCAGAGTAAGAAAAGGGAAATTTGTAAGGGGAAAAGAAAGGAAAAGAATGTGAAAGGGAATCAAGGAAATAAGGAAAGGAGCATAGAAAAACACATTGAAGAGGGTATAATGAAAAACAAAGTGCTTTCACGGAATCAGGAGTTTTACGAGATCCATTAGCTCTGTGTCTGTATCATTACACTGTCAAAACACAGAGCACCTCTTTGATTAAAGTCTCACTTGTTACTTAAGAGATAGAGTGGGAAACACAAGTGGTTTGTTACTCTGACACTCGTTTTTGAACAAATTAGAAACCAGTGAATCATCTAAAGCTTTGTCAAGAGCGGAAATAATGTTTTTATTCTTGCTGTTTTAATCAAGACTTTGATATGTTTGCCGAGTGCTGAGCTTCTTTAGGTTCGGAAACTACTAAAACTTTTAAGAAAAGGCAGAGGCACACATTTACCAGGCTGATACAAATTTTATTATATATATGAGGACAAATGCGCACGTTGTCTTTTTTTTTCATTTCAAGATCATTAAAATATGTATAAAATTTAAGTTTTACTATGTGTGATTAGTTTTGTATGAATGTAATGTTGAAATGACGCTGTGTACAAGCAGAAGACTGAATCAAAGCTTGTCTTGGATCAAAAAACAAAACCCACGAGGTAACCCACTCGTACTGTATTCTCTTGATTTGTATTAAATGTATTGAATCATTTAAACAATGCTCTCACATATCCAAGATTCCACATAAATTTTCATTTAAACCAAAGACATCCATTTGACTGACTTTTTCAACCACTTCCTGTTCCATTGCTCTCTATCAAAGATTAAAACGGACACGTTTCCTGTGATTTCTTCACAATAAAAGCTACCCCATGTTTAGCCAGTTGAATACTTTTAATGTAGCCCCAGTAATAAAAGTCTTAATACAGCTCAGATATCATTGTGAGTGTGTTATCAATGTGATGAAATTTTTTAACACTGGATTACATAAATGTAAGTAAATGAAGATACTGTGGCAATTTGAATTCAGCGCAGGAGTGGCGGACTCTGCCACCAACCATGACAAACCACTGTGTAGAGAGGTATTTATTGAATATAAATACATTTAATGGCTATTTCTGGGCAAAAAATATAGACCATGAATAGCATCAGAAACTGGATTTTATTTTATGTAAATCTTCAGTTGCTACTTTAATGTTTAACCCCCACTTTCACATCTGAAACATGCAGCAAGAAACACAGGCAGCCCACACTGACAAATCACACTCCTTGCAGTTTCCACATGGTCTCCATAGGTGCTGTGGCCCCAACATGTTGTTTTATATTTGAGCAGGTACACATCACTTCATGACCATAAAACTCACAACTATTTTATTTTATTTTACTTTATTTCATTTAACCAGAAAAACCTCTTGAGATTAAAAAGAGTGTCCTGGCCAAGACGGGCAGCAACATAAGTATGAAATAAATATAAAAATGTAAAGCTCTAAACCAAGCAATATACAAAAAATAAGATTACTACAAAGAAAAGGCAAAAAGTATGTTGATATATACTAGAAATTAACCAAAAAAAAAAAAACACAAAAAATGCGACACATGATTACAAAGATCAGCAAAGACATACCATGACATTGCCATATAGAAGACAAAAATCCTGCAATAGTGCTTTGAAACGGCCAAAGAGAAGCAGAAGATTCCACGTATAAGGGGCTGCATAAATGAATGCTCTCTTGCCAAACTCTGCACGTACACTTGGTACAAACATAAAAACAACTGTTATTCCAGGTTTATTTACACAAAAAAAACATGATACAAAAATGCAGCTACACTTTAAAGATGATGGTCAAAAATATCCTGAGTCTTCAATGGCTTTCCAAAATTATTATTTCAGTCATAAAATGCCATAAAATGTGATCAGGTTTTGGACCTTGTTGAGAGATGGCTGCCATCTTGTTTTTACATGAATTAGTGTATTGTGCTTTTGCTACCACTAGATGGTACAAAAAAGTGTCCACACATGAGGACAACAGGTCTAAGTTAAGTAGAATGAAGTACATGATGTAGCAAACCCAGAATGTGATGTCCTCGTATGAGGACGCAGGGTCTCAGGAGGATATTTAATGCGTTGCAAGTCTTGATGTCAGTTCCCTTACCATTAGTGATTGAACCATGATTTTATTTTTATTCGCTGTCTTTTATTACATTTTACACATATCAATTATAACCTTCCTAACTTAGAGACACACAAATACGCTGAAAAATGTTGCACCTAGTCTCAAATGATTTAACCCGAATAAGCAGTCAAATAAACTGGAACAGCTCATCTGTGATGCTAACTGAGTGCTTCTACTTTGAGAGTCATTACAAGTAGCAGCCTCGTTTCTCTTCAGCTTTTCAGCGAGTAAAAGACGCGATCCATAATGGATTGTGAGGCCCAATGAGCCCAGGAGATCCAATATATCTTTAAACTCTGAGATGTTTTATTGACGGGTGCAAGTCAATGTTCACCTTTTCTACGCTGGCGGGATCACAATTACACTTTATGGCACTACAATTTGTGGCACAGCAATACGAGCAAGTTTGTACAACTAAACTTTTATGGGCACATGGCTTGTTTTATGAAACGAGAGGAAGAGGAAGATGTTGGTGAGAGAGAGAGTGGGGGGGGTGGGGGGATCATACAGAGGAAGTGGAGGGAATCTTAGCCGTGCTCACTAACCCGTTTCTCTAATTGCCCTTTTAACATGGTGAGGGGATTTATTGAAAGGAGATGAAATATGTCAAGTGAGTGGAAATGTGCAAGAGAGAACATTACACTTTTAATAGGACTTTTCATATTATAATACCTCAGTGGAAGAATGGCTGTGCCAATTTCATAATTACATTGTTTCAGCTCATTAAATATATGATTATTCCATGGAGAGAGATTAGAGAAGGGAATACGACTGAAAAAAACCTGACAAAGCCTTTGTCTCTCATTGGGCGGCCAAGCATGCTGCTGCGTTATGCCCTTTGGAAGACATTTTCAATATGGTGGATGTGGAAATACTTCTTCAGCAGCGATGGCTGAATTTTTTCCTCTTCTCATCGGAGGGCCTGTTTGGGATGTTGCAGGGTTTGACCCTTTTCAGCAGTGGTGTTGGAAGTATTCCGATCCTTTACCTAAAAATACCACCCTGTAAAAAAATACTCCACTGCAAGTCAAAGTACTGCATTCAAAACCTTACTTAAAAGTAAAAGAAAGTGTTCTGCGAAATTGACTCAAAGTATATCTGATGTTGTTTGATTAATATTACTGCTGCATTCATGTGTTTGTTTGATTTTACTGCTGTAGATGTTTAAGGTTGTGCTCGTTTCAACTCCTTTATAAACTGTTTGGTAGTTTAATCTACAGCATCATATTCTATAAGATCATCATATCACTGGTATTTGGTCATTTATAAAGCCATACTGGGTAAAGTCCCTTCGTACAGTTGTACTTTGATTCAACAGAGATCGGACTGAAGCTATAGTCTGAGATTTAGTTTTGTTGTCTGTTCAAAGAACATGGATAGAGCTGGGAAAGAAAGCTTTAATGTGCTCTGCTCCTCTCACCTGGAATAACCTTCAGAAAGAGTTGAAACTACGTGACTTGGTCTCTCTGCCTGACTTTCAAGCTCCCATAAGAACAAGGATGAATGAATCGGCTGGTTCTTGTCATTGTGCATAGGCGTTTTAATATCTCTACTGTGTAGCTTTTATGTTTTTATTGTGTTGTTGTTTGGCTGTAACCCCCCCCCCCCCCCCATGCATTTATTATACTTTCTTCCTTTCTTTCCCCATAACCCATCCTTTCTACCGCTAAACGTTCTCACTCTGACCTCGCCACATATCGACGTTTGGTCATGGACCGTCCTCATCCAGGTACAATGTGAAAGGTACCCTGGGTGTGTTGGTTGTTGATGTTCTGGGACACTGTGTCAAGTTCTGCCTGTTACATGCATTGTCTTCTTTCAAAATACCTATCAGTTTTCACAGGAAATTTACCGTTTATGTACAGTCTCTTTCAAAATAAAAGCGCTACGTCAGTACAACTTCATGAATTGACCTTTTTTCCTCCAACAAATAACGCGCAGTTAGGTTTAGGTAAAAAGAACAGGGTTTGGCTTTAGAATCTTACGGGACTCAAACACCGCGCTCTCGGGTGAAAGTCGGTGTTTGTTGGACCCATCCACCACAGACCTTCGCCGCCTTAATTTCCGTTCTTGTCCCACCACATTTCCCCCTGATGCCGCCAGATGCCATTAAACTGTAACAGCGAGTCACTGCCCAAGCACCAGATTTCAACCATTTCAGAGTGAGAACGGGTTGAACCTGTACTGTAGAGTATAGACACATAGACACAAACAGACTCCCAACAGCCAACACAACCTTGTCCCCTTATCCCCTGACTACACTTAATTTACTGGCCCGTATTCACTTTTGTATTCAGTGTTCTTATTGTTTTGTTAGTATTTTGTATTATCCTGCAATTTAAAAAAAGAAAAACAGTCCTGTTTTCAGCTTTGTGACGATGCATTTTCCAGCTGATCCAAGAGAGTTTTCAAAGGGTTTATAGAGTTTGAACATTTCGTAATCTGAAAAGTAACTAGTAACTGTAGCTGCCATACAAATGTACTGCAGTGGTAATGCATTCTCATCCCAACTCATCAAATACTGTAGCTTTGTCAGTGACCTAAACCTAAAAATATAACGTACTAGCCACCTGTGTCAGTTTTGGATGTTCTGGGATGGTGTATCAATTTATACTTGTTACATGCAAGCAGATGTGATCCAATCCTGATCCTAATCCAGTGCATGGCACACGCAAAACTCTCTTTATCATCAATATTTAGTATGTCTTGAGGTATGGGGTGTAGTATGAGACCATGGTCTGTCATAGTCAGAAGGAGCCACAGGCAATCAATGAAAGAAACTCTTGAGAAAGTTGACAGCAGATCATTTTGGGAGGCTGAGAGTTTGACAGTTCTGTACAATTGCTAGAGAACACTTTATGAGTCGTCCAGACCAGACATTACCACACTCCACAGAGAGGCACCTGGTGAGAGCAGCTATAATTCAAAAGATGTTTCAAACCACAAACCCGCAGTAGCCGTTTGTGGCTGCAGCGTGGACCTTACGCCCCAGCTGGTCATCCTGGATCACACTGAGACTGTTGGTAAAACTTCATCAAAGCCACAGCACTCTCAACCTGCTGGATACGAGCTCAGTTTAAGACACATTTTCCTCACTTTTATCACCCTCAAATCAGATGGCGGGTGACAGTGAAAGCACCGCAGTGGCATCGCTTCACATGGAGCCAAATAAAATAAAAAAAAGATTGAAAACACATATTTTTTGAAAACACAGTGGACAAAGACCACATACTGAGGGAGGATAAGGCCTCTAAAATGTGATGTAGCTCCTTTTTATCTAATAACGCTGGACATGTTAAACCCAAATGTCGGGAGAGATTTGTCACAGATTATTGGATTGACCCTCTGCTCCTCGGATCAATTTTGGCCTTGTAGAATCTATTAGTATGGATCTCACACACACACACAAACACACACACTGACTCTGTCCAACTTTCAGTCCTCCCTTGAATTCTCGAGTCATATCAGGCCTCTGTTTTAAACAGTAATTAAGACAGACAGATTATAAGTGCAAAGAATCTGGGTTGTGACTCTGTCTCACTTGTTCGCTCACACACACTCACACATACACACACACACACACACACATGCCATTTCACATTATAAAGAACCTTTTAATCTCTGAAGGCTAAATTATATTTGCATGATATCATTAATCCTTTCAGCAGAGCCACGGAGGCATCTGACACATCTCACACACAATCATATGTACAAACACACACTCAAACAGACAGACAGACACACACCATGCGTGCACATACATCGTCGGGGGCTACACTGAGAATGGCAGCTCCAACCTTTCTCTCAGCTTAGCGCCGGCGCTTTACGGTAATTGCTCACGCGATTCATGACAGAAGCCGCGAGGTATCGCTAAAGAACATCCACTTTCGGTGCTCCCCTCCCCAGCGCGGTCTCTCTACCTCTACTATTCTGGTAATTAATTTTCTCCCCCGGCTCCTGAGGTGGTGTGTGCGCGTCTGTGTGTATTACCAAGTATTTCATTATGTGCTGATCCCCATATTCTCTGGTGTGTCTGCCTGCACGTCTCAGCGGTGTTTTTGAATTCAAAAGAGGCTCTTTCTCAGGTAGCTCGAGCTTCTTCAAGGACACCAGGTACTCCAGATGACTCCACATGAAATTTCCTCTTTACTGGGCAAGTAGGCAGAATGAGAGGGATACTGAACCAGGCAGTCCAATGGTTGGGTGAAGAATATGCAGCTCCAGAAGCTATGAGCACCATCTCGGCACATTAGTGTAGACAATCATACACTTGTGAAGCATTTTGATGCCTTTGAGTTGCTCAGTGCTTGTGCTGAAGGTGTGTTCGGACTAAATGCAAAGGGAG
Source organism: Epinephelus fuscoguttatus (assembly GCF_011397635.1). Classification (NCBI taxonomy): domain Eukaryota; kingdom Metazoa; phylum Chordata; class Actinopteri; order Perciformes; family Serranidae; genus Epinephelus; species Epinephelus fuscoguttatus. The sequence continues at coordinate 27,395,344 of NC_064762.1, forward strand.
TTGTAGAAGTGCCATGTTTGCCTGTGAAGTTAATGACAATATATAAGTGGCAGCATGGATCTGTTCTAGGTGGTGCAATCTGAGGAATTTAAAGACACAGTGCACCCCAGAATCAAAAAATACACATTTTCTCTTACCTGTGGTACTGCTAATCAGTCTAGTTTGTTTTGGTGTGAGCTGCCGTCTGTTAGAGATATAGACCATTGCAATATCTGCCTTCACTTGAATATAATGGAGCTAGATGGCACTCGGCTTGTGGTGCTCAAAGCAGCAAAACCATACATTTGATAAACTCAAGAGCAATGTCTCTTTCCAGAAATCATGACCTGGTTACTCAAGATAATCCAAACTACACCCACCAACCGTATCACTGCACAGAAGGAAGTGTGTATCTACTCATGGACAAGAGGCTTGTGCTGATGACACAGATGTGAATAATAATGTGAATATTAATGGTTTCCTCCTTCAATATATCCTCACAGAATGGTTCATGTGATATCCTACGACTTAGTGCCCAAAGAATGACGTCATGTCCTTTACGTACAATTACGTACAGTTACAGTTACAATGTTGATTAATGGAAAATTACAGAGATTGGGTTTAGGTGAGCAAAATTACTGTGGTTAGGTTTAAGAAAAGAAACATGACAAGGACATACCTTAGAATCACTCAAAGCTCACACCATTCTAAACATGTGTCTCCACAGGAAGGGAGAATCCTTGTTGTGTCCTAGTCACAGGACTGCTTCCTTGTTTACTCTCATCAGCACATTGGTCACATGATCGCTGCCTTTCTAAATACTTGGGATATGTACGAATTTGGGTGCATTACTTTTATTAGGAAAACTTATTAACAGTTTTATGAGAGCAGCTTGCCTCCTCGATTAAGCTGTAATGTTAGCTAGCTCAGTGATGCTAGGTGAATTAGCAGCACTAAAATTAACTTTTTCAATGGAACACAGGTCCGGACTGCAGAGAAGTCAGTCTAGTACCTGCACTCTTTTACTTCAAAGCCAAGCTATTGTAACACATGAAGAATGTGGCTTGGCATTGTCTTGCTGGAATAAGCAGGGACATCCTTAAAAAAGACGTTGTCTGGATGGCAGCATATGATGCCCCAAAACCTGTATGTACCTTTCAGCATTCATGGTGCATTCACAGATGTGTAAGTTACGCATGACTTGAAATGTGGACTCATCAGACCACAGCACACTTTTCCACTTTGTGTCAGTTCATCTCAGACGAGCTCAGGTCCAGAGAAGTCGGCAGCGTTTCTGGATGTTGTTGATATGTGGCTTTCAGGTCTTAACTTGCATTTGTAGGTGCAGCAACGAACTGTGTTTACCAATAATGGTTTTTCAAAGTGTTCCTCCACCCATGTATTAATATCCTTTCTATAATCATGTTGGTTTTTCATGCAGTGTTGCCAGAGGGGTCAAAGGTCAAGGCAGTCCCCTTGCACATTACATGCAGAGATTTCTATGGATTTCCTGAATCTTTTGATTTCCTTAGGCAGACTCATAAACAGTTTCTTTGCTAAAGCCATTCACACTCTCAATCAGCATACAAAATAAAGAGTCATAGTGCCCTCTTAAAAAAAACATCCGTGCAATAACTACTGTAGACTGGGCAGTTTGTCAACTCTCGCCCTTAATATTTGACTCAGGCACTTTTATAGCTGCCTCTTTTATATTGTGAGCAATGTGGTTTTTGCAGTGTGCTTAATGTTTTTAATTTTGAATGCAATGTGTGCCTTTTTTAACTCTCATACACCAACGAGGAGTAGTGCTCCTAATTTTTCCTTCACAATACAGTGACAATAAAGGCTTCCTTTCTATTTTATTCTATGGAATTATGGACTGTAGATGGTGACCATTCTTGCTTGTGAACAGCTGAGCCCTTGGAGGATGTCCCTTTCATACACAGTAATGATACTTGCTCTGATATTTAATCTGTTTACCTATGGAATGTCCTAAACAGGTGTTTATTTGAGCATTACACAAGTTTCTCAGTCTTTTGTTGCTCTTGTCCCAACTTTTTGGGAATGTGTTGCAGCATCAAATTCAGAATAAGTGAATATTTATGATATATTTATATGAACATTAAATATTTTGTCTTCGCACTGTATTCAATTGAATACACAGTGTTATAACTTGTATTGGAGTTGTAATCTAAAGTAGTGGTTCCCAACCGGCAGGTCGCGGTCCAAAAGTGGGATGTGGGTCTATTCTGAATGGACAGCAAGTGGCTCGCGAATGTTTCCACTTTGTAAAAAATACACTTTATTTTGAAGTACGGCACAGAGCTTTTATTTTGAAGTGCTGTTTCTTGTTGTAGAGTGAGTGACTAAAGGACAGCTACTCGAGAGAGACAGCAAACAGTCTCAATGACATGGCCAAAAACAAGTATGACGCTGAATGTATTAAACTGTGTGGACCTTGAACTAATGACTAAGGAGTAATCTGGACCCCGTGGCTGGACCAGCTGGGAATCAATGCTCTAAAATATCCTTATTGATTACAAGTCAACACTTCCTGCAGTTCCTTCACAGTAAAAGCCAAAATGTGCATTTTCATTGGAAGCTTTTTATACTGAATTGTTGTCTGTTAGCTTCTTTTGTTCTTCAGCATCCCTGTTTTTGTGGGTGAAACAATGTTTAAAGATTGCACAAATAACAGTTAACTTCACTTGTTGAAACCAAAGGATATTGGTAGAAATTTGAGGTCAGGTCTGTTCAGGTTCAGAGGAAGAATCAAAATTATGACCCTAAAATGTTTCAGGTGAATCTGTTGTGATGCAGATACTGAAATGACAGTGATTTAATGGGAAACTTTTCAGGTGGGAGGGAGAGTGTTCACAATGCTGAAATGCCATTTGAAACGTTATTTGTTTGGTTGTGAAGAGGCAGAGAGGCTGTTGTTTTAATGATCTCCTCCGCAGGCTAAATGTCAGTTGATAGCTATTCTGAATAAGTTGTTTATTTCTGTTTACCTCATCTACATGCTGCTTAAAGTCTGAAGGATTTTCTTCGTATTTTGAATAAGCTGTATCACCTCTAAATATTACTTTATGCTTCTTTCTCTCTCTCACCTTTTCTCTTCCTACTCCTATCTCTTTTCTTCCCTCTTTTCTCCATCTTTTGTCTTTATTTTTTCCCATTATATCATGCTTTTTATTATCCATTGGCCTCATCTTCTTTTCTCTGCTGCCTTTTTCTTTACTTTCTGCTCCCACAGGTGGATTTTGCCTTCATTGTATGGCAAAGCTTCCCGGAGCGTATTGTTGGTTATCCAGCGAGGAGCCACTACTGGGATAGCTCCAGATCCCGCTGGGGCTACACCTCCAAATGGACCAACGACTACTCCATGGTCCTCACGGGCGCAGCTTTCTACCACAGGTACAAAAGCCACATGATCTCCCGATGATCAGTGAAGCTTTGAAGTTGCTTTTTAATTTTTTACACAGGTGGCAGGGGGAGCTTGCCTAGGGCGCCAAATGTGCTTGATCCTGCACTGAAAACAACCATTTAAAGGCATGTAGTGGACAGTACAGGATAATGACAATGTGATATGAGAATGCTTTTGTCATGCTACTCAGCACTGTCGTCCATTTGCCGTGTGTTGCAGTTGTTCTGCATCACCCATTTGGTGGGATCTGTTCCAACTTTACAGAAATACTTATTCTCCTTAAGATATAAGCCACGTTAAAAGTCATCTCTCACTGTCATGTTGTATTTTTTTTTTTTAGTGGAGTAATAGAAAAGGGAAATGGGATAATACAATTTTTGTCCACCTCTTTGTTCATCTCATAAAATGATTGTCAAAAACACAAAGCTGGAGCCGAAAGAAAACAAAAAGGTAAACTAAAGTATTAAACAGAGCGGTAAATTGAACCGAGAGCAGCGTCGCTCTCTGAACGGATTTGAAGCATCTTTTCAAGCAGATAAACAGCTCTCTTATTGTTCTATTGTTAGGACGTGCAATGCGACTCTTTAGTCCTTTTGTTATTTAAAATCGCAAATGCCAATGCAATTCAGGAAAAATGAGTCAGAGTATGAAAAGGAAAGGTGGAAATATGCATGTGTGTGTGTGTGTGTGTGTGTGTGTGTGTGTGTAGGTAGGTGTGTTTGTGTGAGCGGGGGGGACAGTAGACCTTGGCAGGGAGGTAGCACAGCTGACAGTGATCTAGTGCTCCCATGCTGCTGAGAGTGCAACACAGCAACCAAGCAGAATAAAGGTGCAGCATTTAATCAAAGAAATAAATACACAGTTAACCTCGTCTGTCTTTCTTACTTTATGTGTGTGTGTGTGTTCTCAGATACTACCACTACCTGTTCACCCACTACGTAAATGCCAACCTGTTGACCATGGTGGACCGCATGGCTAATTGCGAAGACATCCTGATGAACTTCTTGGTTTCGGCTGTTACCAAGCAGCCGCCGATCAAAGTCACGCAGAAGAAGCAGTACAAGGAAACCATGATGAGCCAGGTAGAGTGTTATACCATTAGCTTTACACACAGATCGGCATGTGGTCGTTCTCATAGCTAAGACTGGTTATTGCAGTCGTTATGCATTTTCAAACATACAAACAAAATGGAGACGCCTTTTGTCAAAGCATTGCTCCATAGCACTGAAGTGATCAAAACATCCACTGGGTACCTTTTAAGAGTGCTTAATGGGGATTTAGATAAGTTTTAGAGTGAGTAGTTTAATTCTCTGACTCCTTTTTTATAAACAGAAAAGAAGATGAAAGTGAACATCCTCATGTTGAATGACTGAAGCTTCGGGCTACATGTGGCCCTGACCTTCTCTTTGGGAAATCCATATGTCCGTGTGTGTGTGTGTGTGTGTGTGTGTGTGTGTGTGTGTGTGTGTGTATTTTGTGTGGCCAGCCCTACGTCAGGTTCTGATTGATGGCCTGACCACAGGCAGGACGATGACTCGGCAGTATGGACTCAGTGATTAATGTCTTAATTGTGAAGGCAGCACGACAAACCTAGATTTACTCCCTCCTCCCGTCGCTCTCTTTCTTTCTTCCCCTCCTTTTTGAGTGTCTCTCTCTTCCTGCCACCCCCCTCTCCCTCACTTTTGATTTGTTTCTTTGCTTGAAGCAAAGTGGAGAAATCTTTTCGGGAACTTGAACCACCGTGTTTGACGAAGCAACAGAAGTCATGACTGATATCTTTTGGCAGATTTTGTATCATTTATCCATTCATTTTTTATTCCAAGAGGAGAGATGTTTCATTCAAGGTGCCATTTCTCTGACACAATTTCTTGTAGTTTCATTATTCTACCTGACCCTCGATTCCCCCGGCTGCCACCCCCCTGCAGTACACAGGATGAATCTGCTCCAACTCCACGCCCCCATGCCACAGCTTATCAAAGAGGTCTGCTGCCCTCCGCTGCCCCTTCTCCAGCTCATCTCCCAGCAGCCACTTGGGGGCCCACCCCTCCCTCCCTGTTGTCCATCTCAGATAACCAACTGAGGACACAGAGCAGCAGGACACGATAGGACATCTTAGCAGCAATGCAGGGAGCTTGAAATGTTCCAGCTACTGACAGAGGACAACGCACAACAACTGCATAGTTCCAATAGCTGTACCAAATAATCTAATATCCCTGTGACCGACTGCAGCTGGAACTTACTGGCATTTTTGTGTCTCCTTTTGAACTTTTCATAAAGCCATTTCAGACTGAGGGACAGGCTCTTGAGAATGCAGGTGAATCCCCTGATTAATAATAATAATAATACATTATACGTATATAGCACGTATAAAAATTGAGGAGAAGAAACTGTTAGTGATGGTAAGCAGCATTGAACAGGTGAGTCTTCAGTGATTTTTTGAATATGAGAGAGAGGGGGAGTCTCAGATGGGTTTGGGGAGTGAGTTTCAGAGGGTGGGAGAAGCGATGGAGAAGGCCCTGTCCCCCCAGGATTTGTGCTTGGTCCGGGTGGGGTGGATCAGGAGGTTGGCATCGGCAAAGCAGAGTGTGCGGGTGAGAGAGTGATGATGGAGGAGCTCAGACAGGTAGGGTGGGGCCTGGTTATTCAGGGCTTTGTATGTTAGGAGGAAGATTTTGATGTGGATTCTCTGGAGGATGGGAAGCCAGTGGAGTTTATGGAGAACAGGGGTGATGTGGTCACGGGGCAGAGTTCTGGATATACTGGAGCTTATTCAGGGTTTTTGAAGATGAGCCATAGAGTAGACTGTTGCAGTAGTCCAGACGGGAGGTGATGAAGGCATGGATGAGGGTTTCTGCAGCTGAGGAGGAAAAGGTTGGACGGAGGCAGGCGATGTTCTTGAGGTAAAAGAAGGCTATTTTGGTTATGTGTTTAATGTGCTGGTCAAAGAAGAGGGATTGATTGAGAATGACGCCAAGATTTTGGATTTGAGGGGAGGTGGATACTGTGGAGCCGTCAATGTTGAGGGTGAAGTTATGGGTAGATTTGGTGAGTGTTTTTGGTCCAATAATGATAATTTCAGATTTGATGCAGTTTAACTGGAGGAAGTTGGTTTGAAGCCATGATTTTATTTAATTTATGCAGTTTGTCAGGGTTGAGTGGGTGGCAGTGGAGATTGTCTTGGTGGAGAAGACAAGCTGGATGTCATCGGTAAAGCAGTGGAACTGGAGACCATGATGGCGGATTATGTGACCAAGGGGGAACAGGTACAGGATGAAGAGGAGGGGACCAAGGGCAGAACCTTGGGGAACACCTTGGGGGAGGGGAGCAGTGGGGGATTTGCAGTTATTGATGGAGATGAACTGAAGTCTGTCAGAGAGATATGATGTGAACTAGTTGAGAGCAGTGCCAGTGATGTTAAAGACCATTTCAAGTCGGGTGAGAAGGATGGAGTGATTGATGGTGTCGAAGGTGTGATTGAGTGTTCACACTGTATGCAAAGTGAGTATTGAGATTACATGCAAAGGCAATGCAAACATTCAAATAGTCGCAGATCCATGACATGAAGACAAGAGGTTCAAATTTTTTTTAACTTGCCCGATAAATTCGGGTGAAGCTGTCACAAAAGCCTATCAGGAATGAGAACTAGTTTAGATTTTCCTGACAACATCAAGAATCTGGAGATTGCATGCCATCTTGGGTCAAACTGGCCCAGAGCATGGGGCCTCTGTGTTTGCCGTTTTCACATTATTTGATTCCAGCTATCAGTTTTGTTGTACTGCAAACCAAGTTAGCCATCAGCTGCCTTCCCCAATTAGTTAGCGCAACCTTTAGCTCAGATTTTAGGGTCAAATATTTGTCTGTTGCGAAATACACTCCAGTGGCTGTATTCAGGCATGTAATGCAATGCAATGCAAATAATTGCTTCGTGTCCAGTGTGAACACACCATTAGACCAGAAGGAGAACTACACTCACTGGCAGATGTATTAGGTGCACCAGTCCAGTTTCACAAAGCTGCCATGCTCCCGTCTTTTGGTTTGTTGTGCTAGGTTAAACATTTGAAGCTAAATGTCAGTAACAGGAAGCAGCTGCTGGTGGTAAACATCTCACCAAGGACTCTCTATCCTCGTGTTTCTACAACACATTCTCAGTCTGATGGTGTAACATATTGCTGCTTGGTCATGGACTTTCCATGTCGACATATATCATGCAAAGTAGCCTTGATGTGTCTGTTGTTGACGTTCTGGGACACCGTGTCAAGTTCTGCCTGTTACATGCATCGTGTCTTTTTAAAATACACGTCTGTTTTCACAGGAAATGTACAGTTTCAAAACTAACATACTACATTAGTACAATACTGCGAAATTTTTTTTCCTTCAGCAACAAATGTAAATGGTTACATTGAGCCAACACATGCACGTGGTTAGGTTTAAAAAACTTTGACTTCTCGCTCCCTGGACTTACGTTGTTGTCCAATCCCATTTCTCCCAGACACCGTCGGGCGCCGCCAGTGTGTAACAGCTGCAAATCATGCCAATATGAAAGGGTGGCTTTTTTCGTCGGTGTCTGACATGGAGGTCACTGCCCAAGTGCTGGCATTCGACGACTTTGGAATGATACCAGATTGCTTTCTAATAAAGAAGGTGACATGACTAAGCTGCTGAAAATAAGGAACTGCATGAGCCTCTAAAACAAGTACACAGTTTGTGATCAGCTGCAAGAGTTTTAACTCTGCAGAGCTCCCAGGTAAAGTGTACCAGGTAATATTTTCCATGCCTGTAGTAGCAGAGTGAGTTACACCAAATAATATGTGAAAGACATATCATTGTATGTTTTCCACCAGCACTTTCTGTGCTGCTGTGTGCTGAAGTGTCAACAACTACTCAGGAGAATCCCACAGAGTGAAACAGCTGGCCAGGTCGTCCAGCTCTGTCAGTATGATGAACCTGGATTCTCTGGAGGAGCAGCCGGTGAAAACAAATAGCGGGAGAAACAGTATGTGTTACTATGAGCTACACCTCCTGCCACGTCATGACAAGCTGTCCACGATAAGAAGTGGCTTCACCAGCATGGAGTCGCTCCTATACGACCCCAAACCGTCAAAATTCCCTGTTTTTCCCCACAGTGCTGGGAAACAAGTCAGAATGCAGCTGCTGTATTTCTTATATGTTCATGTGCAGTATGTCATCATGTTATTCTATGGGATAAAGTCAATTTAAGAGGCTGTTTTACAGTAGGTTTGTTGCTACACTGGAAATTATTCTTTTTAGTAAGACAAATAAAGCATGTTAGTTAGTTATTCAATCATTTTGACCATAGGTGTCTCACCTTGTAGCCAAGGAGACACACACCTCTAAAAACCAACCACAGAGAAGAAAAGAAAGTTGGGTCCAGATGCATCAAGCTGGACATGACCCCCCTCCTGGCTTGTGATGTATGAAACTCAAAAGTCTGAAGTGAAACCCACCAACAACCTCCCATTTAATCACAAAAGCAAAGTCAACGAAAACAGCCCGAAGTAACCAAGTAAGGAAGGACATCAAGTCTCAAATGTACAGAGGAGTCAGACTACCATTGCTCGTACCTCTGCTCAGTAACACCTACACATGAGGCTCCACTTGCTCCCTTGCTTTTTAAGCTTATTGTGAATAAAACATGATAAATGGACTGCAATTATACAGCATTTTTCAACCTGGGTAGGACAAAGCACTTTGCAAAGCTTCACCCACACACACTTACATATGGAAGGCCAGGAACCTGCCATGAGAGGCAGTTTGGGGTTCAGTGGTTCGGACAGGAGGAGCCAAGGATCACACCACACACTCTACAATTAGTGGACAAAGTAAAAAGTTTCTCAGATGGAGGTCAACTTTTGTGATCTTGCAAATTTTGATCGTTGACCACCAGTGTTGGGTAAGGGTTACTTTAAAAATAATCAAAGTACATTACTGCGTTACTTTCTAAAAAAGTAATTAGTTACTTTACTGCGTTACTCCCCGAGTAAAGTAACTCAATTACTTTAAAAGTACTTCCAACGTTACTCCCTGAGAAAAGTAACTCAAGCACTTTTAAAGTACTTTTGAGTATTCTACATTTCCTATTGGGCAATGGACCACAGGGCACTAAGCCTACATTTTTTTGTCTCCAAAATTAAAGTTATGGACCACTTGCCCTTCACTGAGATCCAATTCTCCCATCACAGCCGTCACTTTGACCAGTAGAAACACAGAACGATCTGCCGTAGACAACTGTATGACAACAACACCCCAGGGTTTTTAATATTTCCTCTAGGGATGTTACCACACAGAGTAAAAGGGGAAATGATGGTGTGAAACAGCAGAGGCACTTTGTCAACCCGCTGAGTTAACCTTACTGTCATTAGCATCAAGCTAGCAAACAATGGTACATCCTCACGGTCGGACATAAAGTAATAACATTAACAAATAGTGGTGGGGCTTTTACTCACCACAACTGCAGAGGCTCCCAGCTTCATTTGAGACAGACTACATTATAGACGGTCCGTTATTTATTAATCCCTCTGTGTGTTTATATATTTACTTTTTATCCACTCCTGTTGTCTTTGTAAAGTTAACATATCGCACCGTCATTTCAAACTCAACACTTGTTTCAAATTAAAAGCCCCTTATAACTTCGGCTGAGAGAATCCCTCCATTTTCTAAATAGACATTTATTCTGAAACATTTGTCAGAACTTCCTGTGGAAGATACAGTAGCTTGACAGTTTACATATGGCGCTTCAAATGTAGCTCCTGCCATCTGCTGACGCTTTTAGGCGACTACAACAACATGTCAGCTGGCACATGAACAGACACAGTGACTCAAATAATAGTAAAAGTAATAAAACAGGACAAGAATAACCCGATGACATCACACACACCGTGAAAGACGACTGAAGATAATTGGTGAGTACCCGCGTGTAGCGTGTACCAGGCATAATGCAAGTCCTGAGTCTGAAATATGTCTGTCAGCGAGTCCTACTCCACCTATTTAGACTCCACCATAGACAATGGCAGCATTTCTCCAACCACGTAGCGAGCCACAAGCTCCTTGGCTTCTTTCAGACTGATAAGTTTAATGTCATCTCCGTTATTAGAACCAAACGACAGCCGTTGCTGTTTCGGAGCTGAAGGACCAGCGTTCTAAAAGTAACGGAAGTAACTGATGTCTTGTTTGAAAATGTACACTAAACAAAAATATAAACGCAACACTTTTCTTTTTGCTCCCATTTTTCATAAGCTGAACTCAAAGATCTAAAACATTTTCTATACACACAAAAGACCATTTCCCTCAAATATTGTTCACAAATCTGTCTAAATCTGTGTTAGTGAGCATTTCTCCTTTTCCTAGATAATCCATCCCACCTCACAGGTGTGGCATATCAAGATGCTGATTAGACAGCGTGATTATTGCACAGGTGTGCCTTAGGCTGGCCACAATAAAAGGTCACTCTGAAATGTGCAGTTTTATCACACAGCACAATGCCACAGATGTCGCAAGTTTTGAGGGAGCGTGCAATTGGCATGCTGACTGCAGAAATGTCCACCAGAGCTGTTGCCTGTGAATTGAATGTTCATTTCTCTACCATAAGCCGTCTCCAAAGGTGTTTCAGACAATTTGGCAGTACATCCAACCGGCCTCACAACCACAGACCACGTGTAACCACACCAGCCCAGGACCTCCACATCCAGCATGTTCACCTCCAAGATCGTCTGAGACAGCCGGCCGGACAGCTGCTGCAACAATCGGTTTGCATAACCAAAGAATTTCTGCACAAACTGTCAGAAACCGTCTCAGGGAAGCTCTTCTGCATGCTCGTCATCCTCATCGGGGTCTCGACCTGACTGCAGTTTGTCGTCATTACTGACTTGAGTGGGCAAATGCTCACATTCGATGGTGTCTGGCACGTTGGAGAGGTGTTCTCTTCACGGATGAATCCCGGTTTTCACTGTTCAGGGCAGGTGGCAGACAGCGTGTGTGGCGTCATGTGGGTGAGCGGTTTGCTGATGTCAACGTTGTGGATTGAGTGGCCCATGGTGGCGGTGGGGTTATGGTATGGGCAGACGTATGTTATGGACAACAAACACAGGTGCATTTTATTGAAGGCATTTTGAATGCACAGAGATACCATGATGAGATCCTGAGGCCCATTGTTGTGCCATTCATCCACGACCATCACCTCATGTTGCAGCATGATAATGCACGGCCCCATGTTGCAAGGATCTGTACACAATTCCTGGAAGCTGAAAACATCCCAGTTCTTGCATGGCCAGCATACTCACCAGACATGTCACCCATTGAGCATGTTTGGGATGCTCTGGATCGGCGTATATGACAGCGTGTTCCAGTTCCTGCCAATATCCAGCAACTTTGCACAGCCATTGAAGTGGAGTGGACCAACATCAAGGTTGAAATTTCAGTTTTCAGTTTTCAGTTCAGCACCGCGGACCGTCGGACTAACGGGATGTCAGACCAATGGGCTGTCGGACCAATGACATGGACCCCTTATGAGTTACACCATCCATGTTTATTTCATCTCCTCTGTCAGAGTATAAAATGATAAGAGACAGTTTGAAGACAGTTACACGAGTGGATGGTGCAAATTAGTGTTTTGAGCAAGTTTATTAACTCGGACAGCTTCTTTTTTTTCCAATTATCAGTACGTTATTGAATGAAATTATGTACAATTAAGCAAACAAAATGCCAGGGGCGATTTAACAGCCCAGTGCAGGGCAAATAGACAGAAACTCAGCTAAAATGTCTCAGCTGCTGCAAAATGGAAGAAGCTATCCACTTACTAGTCATGTTGCTTCATCACTAGGCAGTAATTATGATATATAAAAGGGGGAGGGGACACATCCACACCAGTATTCAGGTATGCACAAAATGCCTCCCAAAATTATTGCCAAAGTTATTTAGGAAAAAATAAAATTGCTACTACGAGCCACCACGCATCGGCATTCGAAATAAGCATTTGCAACTTTAGGTTAATCATAAAAATAAACTAAACAAATTGTCATAATTGTTGCTTCCAGTTCTAGTCTTACAGTGTACTGCAGTTTTGTGTGTGGTTTGTCCAAGTGGTGTTGCCATACCCCAGCAGAAGCCGTTGGTTGACTGCTGTGGGTAGGCTCAATCAATGTCAAACATTACACTGTCTGTCTTTTTCTATATTACTCTACTACTTTTAAATGCATAAAAAAGTGAAAAGCTAGAATTAGTGTTATGTGGGCTATGTCACTTTCAACTGTTTTAGTTTTTGTTTCCTCCGTGGGGTGGCTGGACTCAGCCTTAGAGATAGGGTAAGGAGCTCGGACATCTGGGGGGAGTTCAGAGTAGAGCCGCCGCTCCTTCGCATAGAAAGGGGTCAGTTGAGGTGGTTTGGGCATCTAATCAGGATGCCTCCTGTTAGAGGTGTTTTGGGCACGTCCCACTGGTAGGAGGCTGGGGCAGACCCAGAACACACTGGAGGGATTACATGTCTTATCTGGCCTGTGAGCACCTTAGGGTCCCCCAGGAGGAGCTGGAAAGCGTTGCCGGAGAGAGGGACGTGTGGAGTGTTTTGCTCAGCCTGCTGCCGGCTTCAGATAAAGCGGTGAAAAATTGATGGATGAATGGATGGATGGATGGATGGATGGATGGATGGATGGATGGATAGTATATCATAAAAATGTCATAGTGTGGTCACTTTGTATGTGTGGCTTCACTTCATATGCTGGAACCCTAGAATGGCACTCAGTCATAAAAACATTGAAAACCACTGATCCAAGATTTTTGTTTCAAAATGTAAAAAAAAAAAAAAAAAAATACCCTTAAGCTGTTAATTTTCTGAATTTTTTTCCTGTTGGGAAATTCCTCCCAGACCCACCTCAGGAGTTGGGTCACAAAAGATTTAGATTAAAAATGGTCCCCCACAGTGTTAAAAACATGATTATGGCCCTACGTCATATGCTTTGCCTCCTCTGTCAGATTATAACCTGCTCTACAAAAGAGAAGTGGTTAACAGGCAGTTATCAGACAGAAGCTAATGGTACGAAGGTATCTTTTAATTTAACTGCATAAACTTATTGTTTTATTAGCAACAGAGCAAACGAGCTTACTAATTGACAATTAGCAAGTTTGTTTGCTCCAACTGCTTTTACCCTCTTCAGTAATTATTAAATGAAACAATCCAGAGAGCAGAAGGTCAAGGATGGATTTAACAGCCAAGCAAAGAGAAAATAATGGTGGATAGTATCTTCAGGTTGGCTAGTGTGTTAGCCATTAACTCCCCATCTACATTACTTCACCTTGTAACCTTGTGAGTAATCACTACATTGCTAATCTTCTCAAATCAAAGAGGTGCAGATTATTTTTGCTGAGTCACTTTTCTTTCAATTTTTATTTTTCTTGTGCTGTACTGCAAACAAAGCTGGGTTTTACACACTATATTAGGACATAATCAGTTAAAATACTATAATGTTTGTTTTTCAGCATTCTCTTAATATTATTATTATTATTATTACATGCTACAGAGCTTTGTTGGTTGACATACATTAATCCTCTCCCTCTTTGTTTTCCATCTCTGTTTCTCTAAACCAAGGGCTCCAAATCGTCTCGGTGGGCCGACCCAGACCACTTCGCCCAGCGACAGACCTGCATGAATGCCTTCAGTCACTGGCTGGGTTTCATGCCCCTGGTGCACTCCCAGATGAGGCTGGACCCTGTGTTGTTCAGGGACCAGGTTTCCATCCTGAGGAAGAAATACAGGGACATTGAGAGGCTGTGAGTGCACAAGGATGCACACCAAATCATTGTGTGTGTTCGAGATGCCGTGACAGGAATACACACACTGAATGTGAACATTTGTGAGGCTATAAAGGAAAACTCCCACATGGACACCAGAGATAAAAAAAAAAAAAATAAAATCGTGAGGTATGCATACGGCATATAACTGCGTATTTCTATGAAGAATAAAAAGAAAAACACAATTCTGTGTGTGCGGTTGATAACAGCGAGTGACTGTGCATATCCGCCATATACTTAAATAAGAATGCATGGATACACATGCAACAAAGACCTGGACACATTCAAGACTGTCCTGACCACAGACATACAGTATGTGTTGCATGGTTTGAACAAGACAACTGTACAAGGACCTGAAAACATAATGTGTTGGAATTAAAAAAGAAGACCTAAGAGCTATGTTTACTGTGGAGGTCCGAGTGTTGAGGAAGAGTATACAGTATAATGGACAAAGGTAAAGGGATTTATGGGCTATAGATTGTATTCATAAGGTCAAAGGACACACTCTGTGGGGTTATGTATGTAAAGTATAGACACATTGTGGACAAAAGGGACACACTAGCTTCTGGGTCATGCCACGTTACAGCTGCTACTCCAAAACACCCAGAGACAATGGCGATATGCCTCTTGTACACTATTGTAGATTTTCAGCAGCAGTTCCTGTCTGTATGAAGCAAATAAAAAATACAATAAAGAGATGTTATGTTATGAGACATGAGGTCAGGTCTCAACAGCATTTCTTGCTTCCTTCCTTCTGTCCTTTGCTTGTTATCTTTTCTTTCTTTTTTTTTTTTTTTGGCCATGATCTATTCTGCCTTTGGGGTTTTTTGTTGTCGCTGACTGTTCTGCCCTCTCTATGCATGTAGGTGCACACTAAGCAGCTAGCCAAACACATTTCCAATGAAGGTTGAAGATAGGAGCTAGCTTTTGAAGGAAGAAGTTGTGAAACTGTAAAAAAAAAAAAAGTATAAGACAATAAATTCAGTGATAAAAGTTATAAAAACAAGAGGACAATACCACTGACAGAAGATAGACCAATTGCAGTGGTATTAGCACAGTGAAAAGGAAACTGGATTTTTCTTGACAAAAGGTAACATAGTTCCACCAGTCATCTATCAACATCATATCCCATAAAAAGTACAGTTATTGATTGAGTAAATATACACACAAGTAAAACTGAGAAGATATAGTCAAAAACATTAACAGTAAAAATGTTATATTTGGAACACATTTGCCTCGGACAGCTAGTATGACAGCTAGCTTGTTTGGCAGTGAACTAATCACAGAATTAAGTTAAGAGTTAAGAAATTACAAAATAACAGTCGTAAAAAACCTATAATAAAAACAGTACCTAGAGATAATGTTCAACATGAGCATCTGGAAAGTAGACAAAATGTTACACTGGGCACCTTTCATCCTCCATACATGCCATCTCCTTAGCCCATTTAGTAATTTTCCATTCACCTTGTTACCACACCCACCTGCCAGCCTATCACCTGTCCACTCAATTACTGCTCCTGCCTGTCCTCCACACCTACCTCATCAGGCTTATGCCACTCACATGCGGATGATTGCCCCCTGTCAGTATAAAGACGCCCACTTCACAGACACTCCTTGCCAGCCTGTTCTTCACCTCATGCACTGACTCTCCAGCGTTTGTTTTTGGACTGCTTCCTCTGTATCGACCCTGCCCGTCTCTGACTCACCTGCTTCGTCTGATCCCCGGTAATCCACTCTGCCTTCCGTCTTCTGTCTGTTTGCCTGTTTCCTGTGGCCTTCTGGAAAGAACGTCACCCAACTTTCCAAACTGACTTTACCAGCCCAGTCACCTGTGATCTTCTGAGTTGTGCATTGCTTCGTAGTGTGGCAGTACGCCTCACCTTTGAGTGTGCACTGCAGATTCCACATTACATCGCTGCTGTCAAGCTCTCCTCTGTCCATGGCCGGCTTAGCATCAGAGAGACTGCGTTCTCATCGCACGCTTTTGAACTGTCTCCTGTGTGTAGGCACCCAGCCAATGCCAGCAACTCACCTGTGTGCTGTAGTATGTAGTATGTACACTGTAGTATTTGAACATTAACTCTCTGTTGCTTCAGCTCAGCTCCTTGTTTCTGGTAAGTATTGTGTGGGATGCTTGCAGGCTATCTTGTTTTACAAAGTGGAGATGGTGGTAGTAGCTACAACAATATCTATAAGCTACCCATGACAGTATTGTGAGTATGAATTATAAGGAAGGACATACTCACCCACCTTTTCAGTGGTAACTCTGTGATCACAGTTTTGTTTACATGACAGAACTGTGTTTAATATTTAATGGATTCGGTGTGGATGGAAAGCATCCGATGTAATACAATGCAGCATGATCTAAAGTGTCTGTGAACTAAAACGCACGCTGAAGTGCCCTCCTGGGAGCCAAAACGCGCGCTAAAGTGCCCTCCTGGGAACTAAAACGCGTGCTAAAGTGCCCTCCTGGGAGCCAAAAAGCACACTAAACTGCCCTCTTGGCTGGTTAAAACATGATAAACTGCCCTCTTGGGTGGTAAACACGTGTGCTAAAGTGCCCTCCTGGTTGGCAAAACACACTAAACTGCCTTCTTGGCTGGTTAAAACATGATAAACTGCCCTCTTGGCTGTTTAAAACATGATAAACTGCCCTCTTGGGTGGTAAAAACATTACTGTTGCAATGTCTTTTATGTTGGGGCCTTTTTTGATCTATACTGAGCCAGAACTATATCTCACAGAACCAGTTTGGATTATCTGGTGCTAATATGGTGTTAAAATGCACTAGAATACAGGAAATGGCATCTGCTTAATTGAAAATTTTGTGTGTGTGTTCTTCACAGTCCAATGTTGAATCTACACAGTTCTCGTGGATACTGATCCTAACTACAAACTAACTTGAATAGTCTGTCTAGCTAGTCTGTTGTAAGGCTATATAATGTGCCATTTGTATAACATATAAACATGTCTAAAGTGCCCTCGAAAACACACAGAACTTAGTGCCCTCTTCAGTGGCGACAACGCGCTGTATGTGCCCTTTTTTTTCTTTTTGCCCCTGCCCTTCAAAAAGTCTGTGCATGCCACTGATTATGGGGATTTGCAGGGCGTTTACCTATGCTACTTAGATTCAACTGGCATGCGCTTGCAACTTACAAGGACAATGGGATTCTTCATTATAAGAACACGGGTGCAAACAATTCTGCAATTAAGGATGAATCTGACACAGACAAGAAAAACATGTCACATAAGCATTCCTATTGGCGGTGCAAATGTGGCGCAACCAGTAGGAGTCGCTAATGCAGAGAAACGGTCACAATCCCTCACTGGCTTCTCACCCAGGACATTGGCATTGGAACAAACAGTGAAGCTGAAGTTCTGCTGTGAGGAATTGAATCTTTGAAATGACAGGTGCAAGTTTTGTTCTATTTTTGGTTACATAAGATGCTTCTTTGTTTTCTTTTCACCTTTTTAATTTCACATGACAAGAATATGTAGCAGACATGTGAGGGGAAATGGTGTTATTCCCCTCACAGGAAGGATGTGATTTATTTTGTGATGCTATCCTGAGCTCAGTGTCGAATAAGTCCTCACTTGTGCTGCACAGCCTTAAAAACAACCTCCAACTAAGCAGTCTGTTTAGACAGAATGATCCTTTTTTAAGAGGAAGTGGAACAATTGCTTAACTTCTCTTGTCCAGTTTTATTTTCTACATCTTGTGACAAATAAACATAAATATGGTCAGAGTACATCAAAGTTGAGGCTGGAAGAGCATGTAGTTCAGCCAAGCTTACCGTGATAAATAAAGTTACCAATGGCATCAATTTCAGACAGTAATGAGTAGATTTCATAAGCATGCTCTAGATTACACACATACACACAGCCACAACCGTTTCATGTACAGTATGGAGGGTTGTTCCCATGACAATAAAGGAGCCAATCAACTGTCTTTCCCTCAACCCATCTGTCACTCTTCATTTGTCTTTCCCTTCATCTATCTTTCATTGATTTTTTCCCTCTCACCTTTCATCTCCTCCCTCCTCTCAGACACAATAATTATAATCACCTGATCTTATTCTCCAGTTTTCCCTGTACGCCGTTCCTTCATCTAACCTCCCACTTTTCTTTTCAGGTTGTTCCCTCTCTCACAACCAATAACCAGGATCTCTTCATCATCTGAAGGTTATCCCAGTTTTTCCTCTTTTGATGTGACATGTGTCTTCAAACTAAGATCTCAGCAGAATTAACAGAACAATGAAGGGCTGCATCCCTTTCAGGTAACATCTTGGCATAATGTAAATAATGGCATCAAAACAGCAAATGCTACACTGGCATACTGTGTTTTCTAAAAAAGTTGCATGATATATTATTAATAAATAATGCCTTGTCTCTCATAATTAAAAGTTTAAGCCACCACAGCTTGAGGAAGAATTCAGATGTACTGTAATGGCCCAGTTATATACGGACAGGAAAGGAGCCTTCTGCCTGTACTCGTTCATTTCATACGTATTTGTGCAAGTTTTCTGAAAGCTTAGGGATACGGATCTTGGGGGAAGTGTAGTTCTGTGTGCTAGATACCCCAACAGAGGGGGGACCAAAAATGGGAATGGTTAGGAACGGTTCCTTTGGTACCATCCACAACTTTCGCAGTGCAGATGGAAAAAGAGCGTTCTGAACTGAACCATAACATACCATGCCTGGTGGAAACACGGCTTATTACAACCTCCTCCACCATTGCCATGTTTGTTATTATCAAAAACTTTTGACTCTGCCCTCTAGTGCCTCTAGTGGATGTATCTATGTCAACATAAAGGACACATGGAAGTATGTGGGCAGTGACAGTCACAATGTTTGAAATGAGCATATATATTTTCATATGCAAAGGGAGTATAAGTAAGCTTTAACTGTGCATGCTGTGTTTTGCAACAGGTTTTAATTTGATATATACCTTTTTCATACATAACTCTAAATAACTTTTTCTTTAACTTTTTTGCACTCTTAAAGATGTGACTATATTTGCTTATTCCAGATAAAGTCTCATTCTAGTTATTTCAGTACCAATTAATGTCTTATCATCATCTCAAGGTAGCCCTGGAATGAATAGTCAATTAATGGATTAGTTGACTGACATGAAATCAATTGACAGCCATTTTGAACTTTTTTGTGTTTTGTGTGGTTGCAAATTGACCATATTTGAGATATTTGAGCTTACACTAAGCAGAAACAAACAATTGTTGATGTGTCACCTTGGGCTCTGAAAAGATGTATTTTCTAACTGTTTTATGACATTTGACAAGGAAACAAAAAGTTGACAGATGGATCTCTGCCAGGTCAAATGCCCCAATTCTTGTATTTATCCCCCTATTTGCATCCACTGCAAAACAAACCGAACCAAAAACAATCTCCTTGGTGGAGGAAAAAAGCAATAGCTGTAGGCATAATTTCAAATACCTGTCAATACATTTCAATATATTTGGTCTGTCAGTCACTGTATTATAATTCTAAATCATCTCTAAAGTTATATTTACTTTACCTTGAACACAATCCTATTGCCAAAGCAGGTGACTGTCTACCAACTTGTTTGTAGAAATTACAATCTTGAGATGGTTAAAATGTCTGTCTGGTCACTAACTTCATGTTCAAACAGCTCGTACTGACAGTCAGCTCACTGAATATCTACCATCGAGATTTAACAGTTGCCTGTCAAAAAATAAAGTGATACCATTTGTAGACTGGATTTCATTCAAATGTGTCAGTGTATGAGGCCAGAATGGGCCATTTTCCAGTAAAAGTGAACTATTTTCCAAACACAATCATTCCCTCTTTTCTCGTTGTGCGCTCTCCTTTTCTCCGGTCTGGCAAACCACCAGAGCCAACAGATGATTTAGTGTGAGCTACGATGGCTTTCATTTCAGTTTGCTTTAGGGAATTCTCCTTTTGCTCTTATGATGCATTATGATGGTCCCTGCAGCCTGTAAAACTCTGTGTGTGCGTGTGTGCGTGTGTGTGTGTGTGTGTGTGTGTGTGTGTGATATTGTCATATGTATAACAATGGTGTTTAAGACTTAAGAGTACTCCTGAGACCAGTAGTAACACCACGATAGCTGTGGGAAACGTGTTACTGATGAATATTTAATGAGCCTCTGTGCATAAATCATCACCAAATAGTTCGTCTGTGTCTTTGCTTGTTTGATGGCTCTGCTGGCAGTTAGGCAATAAAATGCATCTACAACTTAGTACAGACAGGTATTCCTGTGTGGGTTAGTTCTAATGTTATTTATGTGGTTTTTTAGAAAAGGCACATAAATAACTTTGCAGAAAACGCTAGGTTCTTGAAAGGTGTCATTGGTCTCTCAGCCCTTTAGAGGACAATGAGGTTCCAATGTAAATGTATTTAAGAATGGTGCTATAGAAAACCTAAACCTCCTCCAACCCACATCACCAAATACAACCTTTTTTTTCCTAGCCCTAATATGACCCATGGGAGCATTTCCTCTATCGGTTAGGTTGGGTTTAGGAAAACAGTCATGGTTGGGCGTTAAGTCCTTGACATGACCTTAAGTATGTAATGTGATGTTACATATGTAACTAACTTCAAATAACTCAGTGCAGACTATAGGTTTCACTCAGGACACAAACCCCTGGTCTCAAAGGTCAAAGTCCTGTTCCTACTCACTAGTACGACCTACAGGAGCATTTCCTATATTAGTGCCCCTATTGGTTGGGTTTGGTTTAGGGAAAGAATCATGGTTGGGTGTCATCGCGTTACATACTAAACATGATGACATGATGTGTCGATTTGACATTAAGTATGTAACGTGATGCTATGTTGGATCTGAAATAACAACTCTGGTTTCACAAGGAACATGAAACCCACGCTCTTGGGTCTTAAGGCCAAAACTATTATTTCAACGTGCACCCCCACACCAGTGGCAGCTGGATGCGCAGCAGTGCTCCTGGATGCGCCGCTCCATGACACTTCACACTACTGTCTTACTTCCAGCCTTGCCGTCCCTGGAGTTGAATTCATTTTTACCCCACTCACTCTCTACTTGTACATACCGGCTCCCATCGCAGCTCTTTTTCTCTGCTCATACGGCAGGTCGACTCCTCTCCTCACCATTGACGTATAAAGATAATTCTGTTGCTGTAGCTGTGTCTTATAATGTAACAAAGAATGGATGAGGAGAGATTCATTGTTGGTTGAGGAATATCCTGGGTTAAACAACCCACAATCCCCACATTATAAAGACCATGGCCAAAAAGATATTGCCTGGTGAGTCATAGCTCTGGAGATCAGCTCTTCATGTAAGAAATCAACTTTAATTAGTGGGTGTCCACGCATGATTTTAAGCTAATGCAGAGGTGGAAGAAGTACAGATCTTTCAGCAAAAACAGTAATAACTTTGTGTGGTCATCTGTTAGTCAGCCATGCTGCGCAGCACTTGTGTGTTTTCAGCTTAAGCCTTGTGTTTGTTGACCTGTCCATCCACTTGACTTCTTCCCCACATGGACTTTGTCGCTTTTTATACTACATCACTTTACTTCCTCCTTTGCTCCCGTCATAATTACTGCAGCCAGTAGGGGTGACTATTAGAGAATTGATTCATATAACCATTTTCTGGGCAGCACGATGCAGTGGTTAGCACTGTTGCCTCACAGCAAGAGGGTTTTTGGTTCGATCCTGCAGGCTAATTTGGACCGTTTTGTGTGGAGTTTTCTCCCCGTGGAGAACTTTGGGTACTCCGGCTTCCTCCTATGGTCTGAAGATATGCAGGTTAATTGATGACTTTAAATTTGTCGTAGGTCTGAATGTGACTGTGAATGGATGTCTATCTCTATGTGTGAGCCCTGTGATAGTCTGGAGACTTGTCCAGGTGTACCCCATCTCTCAAACAGTCTGATAATGAATGAATGAATGGCCATTGTCTGATCTATCACTTCTGTGGTTCAGGTTTGGTTAAAGTTCATGGAAAGCTTATGGTTCAGGTTGCCAATAATGTTTTTCTGTATGAGACAAAATGAAACTGCAGCCAACATTTTCAAAGTTAAACATTTTCAATGCCAAGCCATCCACCCTGACCTTCCCCCTGATGATGAAGAACCACTTCTTGCTCATTGTTGTAGATGTGTCAACAATCGCAAGCTTGAGTAGCTTGCTCGTTGGCAAACACTGTGTAAATAAGCATTCTTCAATCTTTGCCAACTATTTACTGTATGCAACTTTGAGCCAAGCAGCACCTCACTTTTGTATCTGTAATCTGTAATTTATCGACACCTGGTAAAGACTAAATTTGTGTCCCATTTTTGCATTACTGTACCCTTTTTTTATGTCTGTGTATTTCAGCAAATCGCAAGGGAGATAGCAGGTAAACTCTTGCATCCAGTGCAATCCTCCAATGCTAATACAATGGCAAATGTCCACGGTATGCTTCCGAGACTCCAACATATGGCTGGATAAATAAATTTCTCAAACTCCTTTTAGCACAATTAGCTGTCAGTCATAACTGATTTTTTTCTGTTTGCATCTCCATGATGTTTCTGTTTGATGTGCAGCAAGTTTGAAGTTTATATTTGGGTTTTCCTTAAGAGCAGCACTGTTTCTTTGCAGGTAAGTCACTGTTTTGCATTTATGTTTGTGGTGATAGTAAGACAATAAATATGCACAAGTCAACACATATATCTATGAGTCCTCCAAATTAATTTCTCAATTATTCCATTGTTCTTGCCAGAGAAAAGGTGTGCTGTCTGTAAAGAGCTGTCAACAGGGAGTCCAGACCATAATAATATCTTGGACACAAAGCCTTCCTCCCTGTAAGAGCAGGTTAAAGGGCCTTGTCTCTTTGTGATCAATACAGGTCAGTGTTAGTCACTGGATGTGATCATCCACGGGTTCCCTCAGGAGGAAACTATAGCGCTTCGCTTCCCCCTGTTTGTACTTATTGGACAGTGAACATGGATCCCTGCTCCTGCTAATGTCAGAGGAAGTCAGGCAGCACAAAAAAGTATGAAAAAATTAGTCTGACACTGGCTGGGTAAAAGGCACAGAAGGATTTTCAGTGACATAAAATAGTGAAATCCAGATATCCCCAGGGATCCATGACGACTGCTCATATGTTTAAGTTTAAGTTTAAGTTTATTTCCTTTACGAATTCTTATTCATTCGTTCACATGGTAATAAATGTTCTTTTACCATAAAAACGAGTCTCGACTGGTTGAAATAGTTGGTAAACAATGGAAGAGAAACTGGTCATAGCGGTTGCTGGATACCCAGAGATATACGGCCCGACGATAGACAGCAGGTTGTCAAACTGCCCCTGAGTCATCCTAAAAAATGCCTGGCCATCATCGAGGTGAAGCTCCTGGACCAACTGGTGGTACTCCCCATGACCCACCCTCTTTTTTAGGGGGTCTCTAAAGGTTCTGATGGATGCCAAAAAGGCAGAAAATCGAACCTATTACGAAAATTTTAATGACGGACGAAAGTTTCAGATTCAGTGTTAGTGATTGCCACAACTCGAGGTCGTTTTTATTTTTAGATGTGCAACAGTTTCGGCAAAAAAGGACTGTGCAAAGGCCTTTAAGAGTGATGGTGGTGTGTGCACATGCGACCATGTGTACCTGTCACTCCACAGCTAATACATAACTGTCAAAAAAATCTGTTTTATTGACTGTTTTATACCGCCATTGACTGCTGACTCCTCACTCCTCTTTCTCTCAGTTTGCTTGGCCAAAACCACAAGCCTTACCGTCTATTGTAGGCCACATTTTTTGCCTTTGTTGTGGCTAGAAAATTGATTTTGAACCGAAGCATCTGCAGATTAATTCCATATGCGACATGATCCACTGAAGTTAGACACATTACAAGATGAATCAGTCCCAGTTTTTGTTATCTTCGCCACCATCTTGATTGTAAGGGAGCCAGGAGCGACAATTCCACCGGCGCAGCTGCAACCCAGCTTTGTCACATTGTCTTTTAGATTTTCTTTTTAATAAGGCCGTCATCTTTTTTTAGGTTGCTTTGGCAGTTGCTGTAGGCAGTTGTTGCCAGTGCTGGAATGGCAACTTTCTCTGCTGGATTTGTCACCACTGAATCAGGCTTTCATCAAAGGGATGTGCACGCGCATCTGCATTTGTAGAACAGCCAATACGAATGCCTTCTCTCTGTAATGAAATGTCTGCGATTGGCCAAAGTCTCCTATCATGGGCTAGATTTTCTAGAACCTGAAAACAGAGTTAAGAAAAGGTGCAGAAGTCTAGTGTTCTCTCCATCCACGTGAGTTACAATATGCTCAGTATATTATGGGATTTTTGCCAAATGAATGAAATGAAACTAACCTGTCTACCTCAGCTATGAGTATTTTATTTTAACACAGTGGATATAAATGTATCGTATGGTACCAATTAACAGACTAAGACTAAACATGTCTGACATTAAGCTGAGAAAAAGAAAAGAAAATAGGTGATAAATGAGTTGCTATGGTGACTCCATTATACAGTATACATCTGCAGTACAGAGAGAGACTGTAACATCCTTACATCCATCTCTTCTTTCCATCAGTCCATTTGAGTCAATCAATCCTGACAGCCAGCCTCTCCTTTCCTTTCATCTCTCAGACTCTCTTTATTTTTTTTAAGCCGTCAGCATCCATCTCATTCGTTACGGCTCTATTATGCAGCGCTGCCTAAATAAAATAAGAAACACATGAATAAATCATAGCCAAGCCCAATCTTTGTGATTCATAGAGTTTGGGTAATTATTCAGTTTTTCACGAGAGAGCACTCATTGATTTGGCGTGACCCTGAAGAGTTTCCAAGGTTATGAAACGGGAAATTGATCGGCGGGCGAGAGCGATGATGGAGAGAGGAACGAACTCGCAGAATATCCAAATATTCAAATCTCTCTCCCTCTCTTTCTCTCCCCGCTCTCGCTCCTCAAATATCCGTGACCAAATGGACTTATAATTGGAAGTCAGGAGGCCCGGAAATAGTCCTCACCTTCTTTCTGAGTCGTCTCGATATTAGTTCTGGTGAGTTACAGGGTTGATATGAGCACATGGGGAGAAGATGAGGGAAAGAGAAAGTCATTAAGAGGAGCCTGTTGCTAGAGTTTGTAAGGGACTTTCTCATCCTGTAATTTCTTTTTTCCTCTTTTCTCACTTGTGCTTCCTCTTTTTCTTCACCCACACACACACAAACACACATTCAGTCGTCCATCTTTTCCCCTTTTCCAACAATGTTTCTCATTATAGCCTGTCTCCTCACATTTGTCATATTGGGCAGTCACCCGTGATGATATCACAGGGTACTGGGGCCTTGTGTGTGTGTGTGTGTGTGTGTGTGTGTGTGTGTGTGTGTGTGTGTGTGTGCGCGCGCGTGTGTGTGTGTCTGTGTGTGAAATCTGTCACGCATATGTTCACACACACACACACACACACACACACACACACACACACACACACACACACGCCCTGACAGGGAGTCAGAAAGTCCTATTTGCTTCAGAGTCTTTATTTCCTCCTGGTGGGTGTTGAGAGTCCCCCATTGTCTGAATTGAATAGGACATGTGTCTGGATCTATGAATCCTATTATGAAGGAAGTGAAAAGTGGGGAAGAAGGTGGAAAAAGCGAGATGGGAAGATGGATTTTGATCGGAGCGATGCAGCGACAGAAGATGTGCAGACACTGTCCTCACCAGGCAAACGACGAGCATTGATCATTTGTTCAAAGGCTAAAAGTGTCCTGTGTGCCCGCGTCTGACAAAAGGCTTGTCGTGCAAAATATCTGAAGGTGTGTTCAAGGAGACGATTTTCCTCTTGTGTTATTCAGGTTGATTTGACTGCTGGACCGTTTGCTGAGTCACTTCAGTGATTGTGCAGATGTTGGCTGTAACATCTGTGTAATTTCTTCCGCTCTTTCATATTTCCTCTTGTCACTGTACCTTTCTGTAGTAGCTTCCTATAGCCATGGGTTAAGCACACCATTTTTATGTAGCTATTTCATCATTGTTTTCCCTGCGTTTTCCTGTGTGTAATCATTGCATTTTATTTCCTTCGTGTCTAATGTTCACTTAGCTTTGAGCCCATTTTAGCAAATTTCATTATCTGTTGTTACTGTAACAAATTTGTTTTCTTGTATACTTCATCAGTCATCATCAAATCAGTAACTATAGGCATCTTAGGCCATCACGGTTTGGAAATAGTACTACCAGTGGAAACAGAAGTATTCTGTTAGCCTGGTAAGACCATCCTGATGACATTCTGTTTCACTCTCTCTATCAGTCTGACCCCACTGCTGCCCCAAACCCTTCCAGTGAGCAGGGGTATGCTCCTTGACAGACAACCTCATTCACCCAGTCAGCATTAACAAAACACTGGGGAACATCTTCAACCCCAACGGAGCCAGTTGATGAGTCAAGCTTTGGCCAAATTAAGTCATAAGAACAGTGAAAACGTCTTTTCCATTTCAAGAAACTGTGAGTGCATGCACTTGTTCTTGTTTAACTATTGTCACTAGTCCTTTTTAGATAGGAATTGTGCAAATTTGCAGGAAAGCCCAATCAGCCTTTTTTCAGCATTGGCAGTATAAAAACAAAATTGGGAAAAAAAAAGTGCAGCACAATGCCAACTACCTACTTTTGTTTATACAGAATGTGCCTTTTTCGGGGCAATGGGGGGCGTGAGCAAGTAACACAACGTGTAGCTCAGCGTGTGATGTAAACAGTGACGTGGGAGGGAAGCTGCAGCTGGTCAGTCCTTCGGTGATTCTCTCGTAAGTTGGCCCGTTCTTTACCGTCCCCGTCATCTGACGGTTAATGGCCAACAGCTTCTCCCACAAGTCATCAACAGCCCCTCCCGTTGCAGAAGGCCGCCTCAGTCTGTTTAAACTAAAAGGGTCCTGCCAATATGTCTACCCTACAAGGTGGAAAATTGAGCACCTCGGATCAACTCACCAATCCAGCTCTGTGCGTCTAAACGCTTGCAGCTTGCCAGCAAAACGGCCCAACATTCGCGGAAAATCTGGCAGTGTAAAAGGGGCTATAGACTCTATTTCTGCAATAACTGCACTTACTGCTGAGTTTACTCTACTAAGCAGGCGCTGCCATTACTGTTCTGCAAACTGTGGTCTGCACCTTACATCATCAACTACAACACAGTCCCTGATTGGCTGCTCACGTTGTCAACTATGGTGCAGATCCCTAATTGGCCCCATTGGATTTCAATTTCTGGAAAGTGTCTGGGGCGGCAGCAGGGACAGACTTTGGCCAAATCACACAAAACGTGTTTTAGCAGCTGGAGGCGCCTTTATGTAATTATTTTTAATGAGAATGAAGCTTTTTTTGTTCGCTGTTTTTGTTTTGCAATGTGCTTGTGTTTCTATGCTATAGGCCCCTGGTGTTTTTACCAGAGTGCTCTGAACTCCTCGAGCTGAAAAAACTTCCAGAGCAGAAATGCGCCCCACATCATCTCTTTTATGGTAATCTTTTTTCCTATTGTCCAATCAGATGATTTGAGAGGCGGGCTGTCTGTGGTGGTCACGACATCAAGTTTACAGTTGGTAAACAATGGAGGAGAAAGTGGTGGTAGCAGTTGCTAGAGAGCTGTACGGCCCGACGACAGACAGCAGGTTGTCAAACTGCCCCTAAGTCATCCTAAAATATGCCTGGAAACGTCCATCATCGAGGCGAAGCTCCTGGACCAACTGGTGGTACTCCCCGTGATCCACCCTCTTTTTTAGGGTCTCATGTACCCACACAGATCTCCGTTTCCCTGTGTCCAAGAACCTATTAGCTGACAGCCTCTCACCCTCAACCACAGCTACAGCAAGTACCCTTCGCCTCAACATTTTTTCACTGTGGGAAAAAATAAAATAAAAATGGTAGATTCATTACTCAGGAAGGTTAGTGTGAGGACGTCATGGGGTGGCTGCCTTTATAATCTGCAAAATGCTTTCTGTGTGATCAGGGCCATAGGATGCATTCTACATTGCATACTTTTTCTTTTTACTTTTAGTAGGCACTTCAGCTGACCTTACAAAGTACGTACTGTTGCATGCAGTATGCACACATTTGGGACATTCTACTTCTTCATAACAATGCGCCCTGAACTATGACCCTCTTGCTCATACATCTGTTACCTTGGAGATGAAACAGACAGCATTCACCAAGCTTACCAAAGATTGAGGTTTATCCAGAGAGATCTGCTGTTGTTACTTTGCAATGTATGTAGTTTACCTTTTAAGTTATAATTGCATATGCATTTCTCTGTCATTGTTATTTTTAATTTTTTTCTTTTTAGTAATATTTATGATTTTTTCATTCACTTAATTAATACTTCTAGTATTCCCAATCGACAGATCATCAGTCACTTGAATGCCCTGTCATTCGTCATTGCGGCTTTTGTCAGCTGTCAGTGAGCTGTCAGCTGCCTGTGGCTTAGTTGATGTGACGAATCTTCCACTGTGCAGAGGACTAGATAGTATTTTAGTATGGGTCAGTGGTGTACAGTAGTTTAGGATGGGCCCCAGTGCACACTAATATGTTACTAGTTATGAAGCACACAGAGAGAGAGTTTTAGGTGTATATATATTTTCCCAACAGTTTGCCTTACTGCTGCTTTTATGTTATATCCACTTGCAGATGTGTCCAGCTTGTCAGTCTTGAGAGATTTAGCACCTAAACTAGCTGCTGTAAAACATATCGTCTCGTTAGATGATGAACAGAGACTTGATATTGGATGTCAACATACATATTACCAAGCAATCATCATTATGTATCTTTATATGACCAAAAACTACAGTTCTTCTTTCAACACAGGCATAATTCCATGTGGCAATTGGGCCCCTCAACCCCATGGGCCCCAATGCAACTGCACTGCCTTCACTGTCTATACTTTTGCCCCTGGTATGTGAGTTGGAATGCTCAGTGATACAGAGAGCGAAACAGAACTTTGAGCTCATGTCATCAGGATGGTCTTACCAGGCTACTGTTCAGATTATCAACTTACATAAAAGAACAAATACCAGCCTGTGAAAATACTCCACTACAAGAGGAAGTCCTGTATTCAAAATCTTTTTTTAATAAAAGTATGTAAATGTTTCCTGTCAGTGTTTTACCATGATATATATGATGTTTTTTTTGCTAAATATTACTGCTGCATTCAAGTGTGTGTTGTATTTTAGGCTACTGCTTTAGATTATTAATGTTGAGCTCATTTTAACTCCTGTATATACTGTTGGGTAGTTTAATTTGTAGCATCATATTCTAGAAGCTCATCATATGTGGTGTGGCTGCCCTGTGGTGTCTGTTAAAAGTTTTCATGGTGTCAGAAAAACAACCCTGTTCGCTATGGAGTTAGATTTGTGTCTTTATTACATGCGAGAAAATAAATGATATGAGAGAAAAAAAATGTTTGAGAGAAAAAAAATATTTGAGAGAAAATGTTTTCACACTGATAGCAAAAAATTATAATATTTGAGACTAAAAAAAGTTTTGAGAGAAAGTGTTTTGTCATAGAATATAAAAAAATAATTTGAGATTTAAAAAATGATTTCCGAGAAGAAAAAAAAAACTGTCTCTCAAAAGACTTTTTAATTTTTTTTACTCTCAAATATCATGTTTTTTGCTATCAGTGTGAAAACATTTTATCTAAAAAAAATTGTTTCTCTCTAAACATTTTTCTTCTCTCTCTCTATGCCGGTGAATCGACCATGGTGAATGAATGATTCAGTTGAATTCGACTCCCAAGACGATCCTCACCCAGCTGTCAATTCGATTGAGACTGGCCAATGACATTATTTGCGCAGCTAAAGCAAAATCCTGACAGGAGAGCAAAGACTTTGAGGTTTTGAGAGAGAGAAGAAAAATGTTTTGAGAGAAACTTTTTTTTGAGAGAGAGAAAATGTTTTCACGCTGATAGCAAAACATAATATTTGAGAGTAAAAAAGTTTGAGAGTTTTTTTTCTCGGAAATCATTTTTGTAAATCTCAATTTTTTTTATATTCTATGACAAATTACTTTCTCTCAAAACTTGTTTTAGTCTCAAATATTTATTTTTCTCTCAAACATTTTTTTTCTCTCATATTTATTTTCTCACATGTAATAAAGACACAATTCTAACTCCATAGTTTCCAGCCTTGATGCATTTCCAGCTGATCCAAGAGAGTGTTCAAAGAGTTTATGTAGCTTGAGAAGTAGGAGAATTTTCTCAACTCATCAGTTCATCAGAAACTGAAACCAAATTCACCAAATGAATCCATTAGTGCCTCTGCAAAGGTAAGAAAAAAAAAGTTGCATCAACCTTAATTAATCGCTGATTGAAAGCACCACTTGGCGAGAGAGTGACCCAAATCAAACGCACCCATCGCGCTGCACCTGGCTCTGATGTCTGCATGAGAACTTTCTGTTGGACATGTTGAAAACTTTGAGGAGCGCAGTGGGACCAGAGAGGCTGACAGGACTGGTTATACTGGGACTAGAGGCTCGGTGGAGTGGCTGTATTAAGCCTCGTGAGAGAAGTTGCAGATTGAGGAGGACCTCGCGCTGCATCAGACTTACAGACTGCTGTTCAAACAGGTGAGTAGAACAACACATGGTCTGTTTACTTTAATGTGCTATGTTTGTTTGTGGCTGCAGCCGCTGTGCAGTTCATATTGCAGATACATGTCGGTGTTGTCTGCTTCAGTGATGTTTGATGCTGCTGCTGAAGTGTGGCAGGTTATTTGATTTATGCTGATTAATTGTCAATTGTAATTCTCTTCTCTGGTTTTGTTATTGTTAATCAGTTGTTCGGCACTCGGCCTGCAGCCTCGTGTCTATGACCAAATCACAGCCGTGACGATATACGAGTATAACATAACGAGCTCGAGTGTGATATTGCTTTTATAGCCTACAACAGTTCAACAGTTAAATAAGCAAGGCTGATTAAGAAATGTTGAAAAATGAGGACAAAAAATATAATTTAAGCATTTTATTTGTTTTCCGCCAACAAAAATAGTTCCCTCAGGACTCCGCTGTCACCGTTGCTATGTAACGCAGACATGGTGCGCCAGGCACTTACTCTTTATACACATTTATCTGCACGTTTCCATTAATTGTGCAGCCGGTGAAATAAGTCTCTGGTGACTGCATGGTGGACTGTCGCTTCACAGGCACAGCCGACTCTGCCTTCTGATCTGACAGTATGTTGCTCCATCGTTTCCTGCTCTCCATGGATGGCTTCCAGTAGCTTTTTAACAAGCTCTCAGACCTGCAAGAAAAAAGGTATATTTTAGGGCCCGACTCCTAATTAGAAGACTAACTTTGCACATAGGCTACATTAAAACTATTTCCAGCGGAGCTTTAGTCAGAGATATTGGATAAAGGAGATACCCCACCATAGGCTTATCCAATGTTAAAGGGAAATTTCGGTTTATTTCAACCTGTCTCCTATCTTCCTAAATTTGTTTCAAGTGACTAGTGACATAAAAATAATAGTTAGCATGTTAGCCATTAGCCTAGATACAGCTGGGGTGCATAGTAGCGCCAGATCTGTTAAAACGTAAGTGAACGGGCATACTTCAAGTGCAAAGTTAGTCCACTAAACAAGCCTTTTCTCCACAAAGACCGCCTCATATCATTAGGATAAATGTCAGAGAACATATAGAAAACAACATGTAAACGTGTTGTCTTACCTTACCGGTGTGGTGTTTATCCCTCTAGCTCTGCTTTCTAAAGTGCGGCCGAAATATGGCGAGCTCTAGATAAAGCCCAGCTGGATACTACTCCAGGTGGAGGTGTCTCGTCCTCGGTCACATCCAGACCTTGAAAATAAGGCTGCAACCGGTCCCATTCCTTGCAGCAGAGGCATTCCTCTTCTGTGGGCACTGGGGTACAGCATTCACAGGTAACGTTACACCACCAATCTCCTGAGCTAAAGCCTTGCAGCAGCCATTCCTCCCCTCTCATCCTCTACCTGTTGTGCCTCTCTCTCTCTCCCCCTCCGTTCTTCAATTTCACAAAGCTCTTCGTCTGTGTATTCTGGCTCAAATAAATTGTTTACCATTTAGCTCTGCTTTCCAAAGCGTGGCCGAAATATCGCGTGAACAAGCAGCAATCTCATACCATTCCTGAAATCTCGCGAGAACAAGCAGCAACAGCTGGAAGGCAGAACCGGACAGTAGCCTGAAAAGTTCATTCATTTATTTTATGAAAGATTTATAGAATAATGGCTGACTTTTTGCCAGACTTTGACTTTGTGGAGGAGGAATTTGATTTTGCAGAGTTTTATGGCCGCCCTTATTTATTTGAGCCAGAATACACTGACGAAGAGCTTTGTGAAATTGAAGAACGGAGGAGGAGAGAGAGAGAGGCGCAACAGGTAGAGGACGAGAGAGGAGGAATGGCTGCTGCAAGGCTGCGTAGCTCAGGAGATTGGTGGTGTACCTGTGAATGCTGTGCCCCAGTGCCCACAGAAGAGGAATGCCTCTGTTGCAAGGAATGGGACCGGTTGCAGCCTTATTTTCAAGGTCTGGATGTGACCGAGGACGAGACACCTCCACCTGGAGTAGTATCCAGCTGGGCTTTAACTAGAGCTCACCATATTTCGGCTGCACTGTGGAAAGCAGTGATAGATGATAAACAAACATGGCAGCACACCGGTAAGGTAAGACAACACGTTTACATGTTGTTTACTATATGTTCTCTGACATTTATCCTAACGATATGAGGCGGTCTTTGTGGAGAAAAAGCTTGTTTAGTGGACTAACTTTGCACTTGAAAGGATGCCCGTTCAATTAGGTTTTAACCGGTCTGACGCTACTAACGCACCCCGGCTGTATCTAGGCTAACGGCTAACATGCTAACTATTATTTTTATGTCACTAGTCACTTGAAACAAATTTAGGACAATAGGAGACAGGTTGAAATAAACAGAAATTTCCCTTTAAGAAAACGGTTACTCTTCCTGTCTCCTAAGTGGGCGTGGTTAGCTCTCCCTCCAATCAGAGCCTGTTCTCCCTCAACCCCCCCCCCTCCCCACCACCATGTTGAACAGAGGCTCTGTGGATGTCTGTGTATGCGGATCGAGAAGCAGGTGGAATGAAAATACATTCTTCCTATTATTGCAGCCTATTGCTGTGCATTTTTTATGTATTACTAGCGGTAAATAACTGTTTGTAAGCTAACTGTGATTTTACCGCCTGTTTATCAAGATCACAAGATCTCGCGAGAACTTGTTTTCTGAGACGGACAGGGCTCAAACAAAGTTAACTTCCTCTTGATCTGTGAGGATGAAAAATGCAGTTTTAGTGTCAGAATGTTGGTAAGATGTGTGGCTTGTGGAAAATGAACCCAATATTTACTTTAGTGACTATAGGACGAAAGAATTGACCATAAATTGTGATCACGTTCATTTTCCTCATTGACGACAATACATTCGGAGCTGTCGCAAGTCTCCTACCGGGGCGTGGCGCTGACGTCACTAAATCAGGAAGTGAGCTGAGTGGGGTATCTTGCTTTATCCAATATCTCTGCTTTAGTGTACCAGATATTGTCTGTGTGAGCTGCTGTCATCCTGGGCTTCAGATAAAGGGCATTTGCATCTGGTGGAAGTTTGTTTAAACACTTTTCCAGGGATGCAACGCAACTGCTGACCTAACTGACACTAACCGTCAGTTTTGATTTGATTGTTGATTGCAATCAGCTACGAAGCGGAGCGATACATACACACTGAAATAACCGTGATGTTGTACTCCAATATCGTCACGGTTTTACTATCTCTCGACCAATCAGATTGCAGGGTCGGAACTAACTGTTGCATAAATATATATATATGGCGAATGTGTATAAATTAACAGTCACTTTATTCCAAAAGTGGTAAAGAAAGCAACGGAAGAACATTTAATAAAGTCTTGGAGGGTGGGAGTGGATGAACCCGGTTAAAGAGTACCTGCCCGGACGGGACACTCTAAAACTAAAGCGAGCGCGCCCACAAGGAGGCAGGGATCATTTCATTGGTCAACAGTAAATCTTGCGTTCTATTGGTTGGGGGATTTTGACAGGGTAGTTACAAAAAAAATCCAAGCGCAAGTCAGAAATCTGAGAGCAGAAATTCCGCAAGCGCACAGAAACAGTTTGAGCGTGAGGAGAAAAGCCGAAGCTCCAGCAGGAAAAATGTGTAAGCAACATTGTATCTGAGTGCGAGCAACATGGTATCTGAGTGCGAGCACACAGTTTGAGCAGAAACAGAGTAGATCCAAGTGCAAGCGGAGGCTATTTGAGTGCAAGGGCAGGGTTTTGAACGTGAAATCAATAAATAATGCTCTCAAACTTATAGACCACTCTCTTGAATAAAGATAGGGATAAAGCTCCATACATATCAACAGGTTTTTGGATTTGTGCAAATACTGCAACGCTGATCTTTCCAAGAAGGTGGCTGAAGTAATGAAAAAGGCAAGCTGTGTTTGCACAGTCCAACATGTCTGCCACCAGTGGAAAATTTCCCATTTTTATGCAAAAAAGCAAAATGGCACAAGCTGTGTCGGCCACTCCAGTTTTTCCTAATTTTTATGAGGTAAATGATAGGGCTGACCCCAACTAAGAATATTCCTAGTCCACCAATAGTCATCATTTAGGGCCATGAGTTGACTAATTGCCCGTATGTTTATGATATTAATTTAATTATTAAATCATATTTTGGGTGGGCAACAAAATGTTTTGGGTTTTTTTCTGCAACTCAGCAACCACTGAAATCTTGCCACCTAATGACCTTTCTGTTCGACGACCATTTGGTCAACTATTAGGGGGAAGCCCTAGTAATTGTCATGTTGGGGCGTGTTAATTGCAGAATGCACAACTACATGGAAATGAGAATATTAGTGGAATGTTAATTTTCATTATTCATGTAAACAGCTTAGTAGAATCATTGTCTTTTTCAGAATAAGAGGAAAACAGGAATATTTTGTGCATGTAAATGTAGTCAGTGTGAATACATTTCATTCTGTGTGCGGGTTAAAATGAGTATGTGAGAAACGGAGAGAGCGAGATTCTACATTTTATCTTTGATAAATCTGTGATAGGAGAACTGATTACAAAACTCAAAGCTCTTAAAGGATTTGTCATGCCGAAATGATAATATCATACATTGATGCTTTGGGAAAATGGTGCATTACTTTAATGTCAATAAAGCATGTTGGATTGAAATTGAATTATAAGAGAATGCAGAGCAAAAAAGAAAGAGACCCAGGAGAACAAAATGATGATGTATAGAAGAGAATTATCTCTCCAGAGAGACGTCTTCGGCCATTTCTGCACAGCTTCATCTCTAAAAGCAACACAAGGCCAAGTTAGACTTCCTGTAGATCTGCAAACACTGACGCTAGAGGTGCAGTGCTACAAGAAAATTAGAAAGAATATCATGCTATTAGCTTTTATACCTATTATGGTATGCCTCTACTCTGCAGTCAAGGAATATAAATTCAGCTTTAAGTGACGTGTCATTGAAAGTATCCTTGGTTAGGTTACAAATGGACACATTTTCTCTGAACCCAACAAAGTAAACTCTCTTTGAGATTTGAGTTTTGTGCTGAGGTCGGGTAAACATCTCATCTGTCTGTCTGTCTGGAGTGAAACCTCTGTGCATTACACATCGCTATGGCCAAACACACACATACACACATACATACATACATACATACATACATACATACACGAACGGACATGTGTGCACAGAGTTCCCAGTGGACTAAGTGTCAGGAAATGAGATCTGAATCAGGAGGGGAGGAAGTTGAATTCTAAAATAAGACAAACAACACCGCTGAAACAATCTGGTGTGTGTGTGTGTGTGTCTGTGTGTGTATGCATGTGTGCGTGTGTGTCAAGTGTAAATGAAATGATCCTCACACTTTGTAATTGCTTTCTACCCAGCAAGGCTGCCATTCTCATGATGGAGAGAGACAAAGACAGAGACAAAAAAAAGGTCAGAGAGCAGATATTCAGTGAGATATTAAAGTCTACTCACCTGGAAATTAGTGTTAATATTTTGGGGGAAGCTCCACTTGAGGTGTTTCCACAACTCAAGAGTGACGGAATGATTTCACAGGTTTAAAATACCTTAAATACACTTTAATGAGATTTGATGCAGTGAAGCAGCGGCAGGTTATGAAGTGAGACTTTCAGATTATTATTAAAGTTAATTAAGTACTACAGTGATGATACTCCTTGTAGAAACAAGTGAATTGATTCTTTTCAATTGTATATTGCTCTAACTATGCAACAGTTTTGTCCAGCAGTCATGAAATAATCATCAGGGACGGTATGTCCATTTATGCGTGTCACATATATTGTCTCTTTTCAAAATAAATGTTAGTTTAAACAGGAAATATGCAGTTTCTGCTCGTTTAAATGCAAAACTTTTTTCGAATTTTTAGGTTTACTTCCCCAGATTTAGGCAACAAAAACAGATGGTCAGGTTAGAAAAATCATCATAGTTTGGCTTAAAGTAAGGACGTCAGTAACTGAGGTAATGATATATGACATAAATCTTTGATAGTATGCTAAACATATTAACACATCACATCATTATTAAAATAATTCCATTGACATTTGGTGTCACGCAGACACAAACAGTGGGCTCCTGGGTGAAAGTCCAGAGTTGTTTGACCACCCACCCTATGCAAATTGTCTCAGTCTTCATATTATTGTCGCTGCTTGGAGCGTCAAAAAATGTTGCTGCCCAGGTGCATCTAACACCACCACTGAAGGTTGTCAGTGTGTGACGAATTGTGGAGAATAGGAATTTCAATTCAATTCAATTCAATTTTATTTATAAAGCCCAATATCACAAATCACAATTTGCCTCACAGAGCTTTACAGCATACAACATCCCTCTGTCCTTGTGACCCTCGCAGCGGATAAGGAAAAACTCCCCAAAAAAACCCCTTTAACGGGGAAAAAAACGGTAGAAACCTCAGGAAGAGCAACTGAGGAGGGATCCCTCTTCCAGGATGGACAGGCGTGCAATAGATGTCATACAGAACAGATCAGCATAACAAATTAACAGTAATCCACATGACACAATGAGACAGAGAAAGAGAGAGAGAGAGAGAGAGAGAGAGAGATGCAGGTAATGACAGTAGGTTACAACAACATTATTGAAAGTAATAATATAGTTATAGTTCTGGCTACTTACTGTGGTACAATATGTTGAAAGTATGTATTAATATCTGGCAGTATACAAGTGTGACAATAGTCATATGTGTATAATAACAGTAGAAGTATGACTACAGCAGCAGGAGGCATCTGGCAGGACCACGGCAGCAGCACAACCACGTACGTCACGCTGTCTAGGCACCGCTGCGATATGAGTTAATCTGAGAGACAGTGGAGCACAAAGGCTCCGGAGAAGAAGCCGAGTTAGTGACATCCAGAATGGCCGAGTTAGCAAGATGCAGTAATAGAATGAGAGAGAGAGAGAGAGAGAGAGAGAGAGAGAGAGAGAGAGAAGGTGCCCGGTGTATTATAGAGGGTAGACTAGGCCTAAGTCAGCCTAACTAGGGGCTGGTACAGGGCAAGCCTGAGCCAGCCCTAACTATAAGCTTTATCAAAGAGGAAAGTCTTAAGTCTAGTCTTAAATGTGGAGATGGTGTCTGCCTCCCGGACCGCAACAGGAAGATGATTCCACAGGAGAGGAGCCTGATAGCTAAAGGCTCTGGCTCCTGATCTACTTTTGGAGACTTTAGGGACCACAAGTAACCCTGCGTTCTCAGAGCACAGAGTTCTGGTGGAATAATAAGGCACTATGAGCTCTCTAAGATATGACGGAGCTTGACCATTTAGAGCTTTATAAGTTAACAGTAGGATTTTAAATTCAATTCTGGATTTTACAGGGAGCCAGTGCAGAGAAGCTAAAACAGGAGAAATATGATCACATTTCTTAGTTCCTGTTAGTACACGTGCTGCTGCATTCTGAATTAGCTGGAGAGTTTTTAAGGACTTACTAGAGCTACCTGATAATGGAGAGTTACAGTAATCCAGCCTTGAGGTAACAAAAGCGTGGACCAATTTTTCTGCATCTTTTCGGGTCAGGATAGGCCTAATTTTCGCAATATTACGCAGATGAAAAAATGCAGTCCGTGAGGTTTGTTTTAAATGAGAATTAAAAGACAAATCTTGATCAAATATTACTCCGAGGTTTCTTACGGTAGTGCTAGAGGCCAGAGCAATGCCATCTAGAGAAACTATGTCATCAGATAAAGAGTCTCTGAGTTGTTTGGGGCCAAGAACAATAACTTCAGTTTTGTCTGAATTTAACATCAGGAAATTGGTGCTCATCCAGGTTTTTATGTCTTTAAGGCAGTTATGGAGTTTAGTTAATTGATTACTTTCTTCTGGCTTCATCGATAAATACAACTGTGTATCATCCACATAACAATGGAAATTTATAGAGTGATTTCTAATGATGTTACCTAAAGAAAGCATATATAGAGTAAATAGGATTGGTCCGAGCACAGAACCTTGCGGAACTCCAAAACAAACTTTGGTACGTGAGGACAATTCATTATGAAAGTGAACAAACTGAAAACGATCAGATAAATAAGATTTAAACCAGCTCAGTGCAGAACCTTTTAGGCCAATTAAGTGTTCCAGTCTCTGCAGTAGAATTTGATGGTCAATTGTGTCAAATGCCGCACTAAGATCTAATAAAACAAGAACAGAGACAAGTCCTTTGTCTGAAGCAATGAGAAGGTCATTTGTAATTTTAACTAGTGCTGTCTCAGTGCTATGATGCACTCTAAATCCTGACTGAAATTCCTCAAATAGATTATTATCATGGAGAAAATCACACAGCTGGTCTGTGACTACTTTCTCAAGGATCTTTGACATAAAGGGAAGATTAGATATTGGTCTATAGTTGGCTAACACCTCTGGATCCAGGGTGGGCTTTTTTAGTAGAGGTTTAATTACAGCTACCTTAAAAGACTGTGGTACATAGCCTGTTAATAAGGATATATTGATCATATCTAATATATGAGTGTTAACTAAAGGTAAGACCTCCTTAAGTAGCCTAGTTGGGATGGGGTCTAAGAGACACGTTGATGATTTAGATGAAGAAATCAATGCGGTCAATTCTTGAAGAGAAATTGGGGAGAAGCAATCTAAATATATATTAGGTTTTACAGCTGTGTTTGAGGTTAGATAGGTACTATCTGAGGACAGGAGGTCATGAATTTTGCCATTAAAAAAGCTCATAAAATCATTACTGCTAAGGGCTAAAGGAATACAAGGCTCAATAGAGTTTTGAATTTCTTTGAAAGGAAAGTTTTACTCAAACCCAAGTAATTATTGTAGTCTTTATTTTTCATAATAATTATTTAATCCTTCATGAATGTTGAATTTAATGCCTCTAGTGAATCAGCCATGCACTGATGAAAAGGCTCTCCAGTTTACTCTTTAATTGGAATTATTGAAGGTTTACTGTCTCTATTTTTCTTAAAATTAGAAGCAGATTGTATAGGTCTTTCCACTTTCATATTTTAATCAGGAGAGACAGAAGAATAAAGCAGAAAGTAGTAAAGTTAATATTTAGTACAGAATATGAGTGTACAGATTAACAGATGATTTGTGCTGATTAAGATTCAACAGAAGTCTTTGACGCTTGGACACCAGAGGGAGATATTTTGTCACTGAGGGACATCTGAGCAGCAGCAGGATAAATCCCCCCATGGAGTCCAGAAACTGGTGATGGTGGTGGTGGCTGATGACTCTGAGGCTGATGGATGATGAGATGTATGAGGATGATGAATATGTAAAGACTAGGTGGTGATGGGGAGGTGGAGAGAGCACACAACGGCAGCAGGATAAATCTCCCCATGGAGTCCCGACACTAGTGGTGGTGGCTGCTGACTCTGAGGATGATGGCTGATGAGGCTGATGAATATGTAAAGACTAGGCGATGATGGGGAGGTGGAGGGTGCACACAACAGCAGCAGGATAAATCTCCCCATGGAGTCCAGACTCTTGTGCTGGTGGTGATGGCTGATGACTCTGAGGCTGATGGCTGATGAGGCTGATGAATATGTAAAGACTAGGTGGTGATGGGGAGGCAGAGGGGCAGAGAAAGAACCATATTAAAAATGAGGAGCAGTGAGACAATAGGCTGACAGAGCAGGTGTGTCACAGTACTATTGGTTGAATCAGTGTTTTTAAAGGTACAATTAAGGTTACCATTTTAAACAATTTGGTCAAGATTCTTTATTTGGAAAAACTTTAATAAAGGCATCTTTTCTGTTTTCTTATTTGCATTTTCAATGTCACACTTTAATAACTGTTCCTAAATGCAATGTGAAAACCTACTTGTGCTTTCATACATGAATAATTCCCTTCTTAAATCTCATTCACAGACTGTTGGCACGCTGGTGAAGATTTCTGGCTCAGTGGAAGGTAAAAATCTGTTTTTCTTTTATCATGCATACTCAAACTTTATGGGTGAGCTACTATCAGAATGATTATTTCTCCCTGTGTTAAGTAAATATTGCATAATCAAAGAGCGTAGCTGGTGGTGCTAGCTCTGTGGGTGGACTGTTTTATCTGCAGCCGAGGCCCCACAGGTGGACCGAAATATTCTGCTCAGTTGTTTACTCATTGATGTGGCTTTCAGGGTGCATGTAAACACCTTCAACTGAAAAAAGACCTTATGCCCAGTAGCTGCCGCTCCGCCATGCTCGTAAACATTCATACAATCCCTGGTCGGTTTAATGGTTCAGAAGAAGTGAATCTGTTCTTCAGAATGTTTTAAAGATGTTGTGAATTTGCCGAGAAGGTCAGAGTGACTAAGAGGGTTGGTGACATACAAGAGGAAGATGGAATAAGAGGTGAAGAGATAAAGAGAGACAAAGAGAACAACAGACTTACCTTTTCAACCTTTACAGACACTTACACTGTCAGCACTCCCTCTTCAGAGGAACGACAGTCTGAGAGCAGCAACCCCAAAGGAAAGGTGACATTTACCTTTTTCTGGCCTACAAAGAGCCCTCGACTTCTCAATAGGCACTCACATACACACGCACCTTACCACACACTGTACACTATAGCTCCTGACAGTGACAGTGTCAATGTTTCCATTAAGCACTGAACTTGTGCCAATTTGAATGTCTCTGAAGAGCAGGCCGCCTCTTTTTACACCTGAGTCGGTGAGCACATGGGTGTGTGGATAAGAGGTGAGGTTTCAGGACATGTGTAGTAATGGTTTTAATAAATCTAAAGTAAATCACAAATGCAGAGATTAAGGTGATCAGGAAACTGTGCAAACATGATGAATTGTTAAAAATTTAAGCCTCACCTCTCATGTTTTTACTGCATGATGAAGGCCCTTTTCATAGAAAATATCTTGACCTGTCATAGTAGGAAAAGCTCAGGCATAAATAACGAAATGA
This sequence comes from Epinephelus fuscoguttatus, assembly GCF_011397635.1. Classification (NCBI taxonomy): domain Eukaryota; kingdom Metazoa; phylum Chordata; class Actinopteri; order Perciformes; family Serranidae; genus Epinephelus; species Epinephelus fuscoguttatus. The sequence continues at coordinate 27,436,955 of NC_064762.1, forward strand.
ATGATGGCTGCCATAGCTCCACCATGAAAATATGACCCCAAATCATCAGTGAAAGTGAAAGCCAACCCCAGATTTCACCTCGCTATATTTGCTTTTTGTAGCTTCTTCTTGGATGCCTGCTGCTTACAGTCTGGCACCTGGTCACTAAAGTCCAGAGTCACCTGCCTGCTGTGCCCAGTAATGTCTCCAATACTGCAAAATAAGAATGAAATAAAAAAATATTTGAGCAGAGGTCAGAGTCTCTGCAGAAAAATACACTGCTACACACTTCTAGTGGGTCATAAGTGATGATTGAGAGGGATTACTCTTGTATGAGTGTATACATTGCTTTTCAGGAAAATCCTGCATAGTATACTTTTAAACTGCAGCTGAAAATAGTCACAAAAAATGCACCATTTACTTCTGTTTGAGTAACTATTACTAAAAAATGTAACTACTGTATTTGTGAGTCATTTTTAAAGATTAATGTCCAAAGTGGAACAGCTACTCAGAGACAAACACTTTTGGGATTACCCAGTATTGAGAAAAATATAGAAACCAGCCTTATTACGATTTGAGTTACATTTGATGTGGTTGATCCTCTTTGTCTTTCCTCAAGTCTTGTGACATTATTTATTGCAGAGCTGATTAAAGCCAGGCAGTAGCTAAAATCAGTATTCTAATAACCTAGTCCTGCAAAAATTCTTAAATAGTGGCCAGGCTCTTTATTTACTACAACCATACCAGCATTATCTGAAGCAGGCTTATATTGGAGACAGGCCTTTATTACTAATTCACACTGTTTGGTAACCACCGTTTGCCTTGTTAATTTTTTGTTATGGTATTATGCTGTTATGCTCAACACTTCGTCTATGCGTTTCTGATTCACCCTTTGAAACCTGGAGCAACATCACTTTTCTTATGCTGCTTTCAGACACCTTTCGCAAGTATTTAAACTTTTGAACCCTTAGCAACTTGGTGGAGTTTAAAAACAAATGGGGAAAAAGGCAATGAGCAACCTGTCTAGAAATGTCCCACAAACTGCAAAAAATTAAGGGCCTGTTTATACGGCTATACGGTTTATACATCTGAAAACGGGTATTTATCTTTGCGTTTGCACCTCTCATTTACATGTAACCGGCGTTTTTCTCTACAAAAACGAAGATTTTCAAAAATGGCTTCCAAAGTGAAAGTTTTTAAAAATATCCGTTTCTGTGGAGACGTGTAAACAGGATAGACAGAGATTTTGGAAAATGATGACGTTGCAACCCAGTTCGCGCATGCCCATTAGGCGCCTGGGAGCCACAACAACTATGGCGGATATATGCCGGGTTGTTCACGTTTTGTTAGCACTTTTGGGACTACTTACAAGCTTACAAATGAACTTAGCACTGCTGCATCAACATCACCGCTACATCGGCTCACCAAGACATCTGCTGTGCCCAATATTAGTAAGTGCGTAGCAGCTAACTATGCTACATAAGGTTAAAATGTAGTTTATCATTGTTTTTATCACTAGCACCAAGAGGAAAACAAATCACTGTGCATGCGCAGAACATTCTTCTATGGTGTTTGACATATGACGTATCGCCACCTACTGGCCTGGCATGCTAATTGCAGCAAAAGCTGCCATTTTTGGGACAGGGCCAGGGATATTGTTTTCACAACTGATTGTGTAAACCCGGAATTTTTTTATACAGGATAATTAAAAATCCATTTTGATTTGTATCGGTATCCGTGTAAACAAGGCTTAAATGATTTAGAAAATTATTCTTAAAATTATAATTAATATTATTACATATTTTGAAATTATGGTACAGAATTATTGGAATTTTTAAGCACTTTACAAAATTTACAATTTTTTTTGTTTTTAATTTTCTCTTTTAACTAATTTCTTGCAATTTTCTTGGGTCATTTCTTGTTCTGTTGCCCATTGCTGTCTTCCCATGTTTTTGAAAGAAATCAAGCCAATTTGCTCAGGTTTCAAAGGGTTAAAAGCCCTTTCGTGTTTTGGTTGACAGAATCCTTTATTTTCTTGACACGGCTTTTATTGTGAAACATTTGCAGGGAAATTCAGTGATTTGCAGGGCTTCCATATTGTATTTCAAAATTAAGTAACTGCTATCTTGTGGCACTTGTGAGTTTCTACAGAATACAGTTTGACTGGGACATTAACATCCACAGTGACTGAATAAAACAAAAACTGTTTAATGAGGAATCCAGAACAACACAGTGGTGCAACGTGAAAGTGATGAGAATGCACATAATGGTTGATTAGCATTATATGACAGGCAACAGGAATATATCCACCCTTGTTTAAATTTACCATAAACAAAAACTGTTTATGGCAAATTTGATTTTAGTAGAATCCAAACGTTAGAATTAAAATTAGACTACATTTCACCACTAAAAATACTTTGATCTACTTCTATAAATGCACCCTGTCCATGCACTGTGTGTGTGTGTGTGTGTGTGTGTGTGTGTGTGTGTGTGGTATATGTATGTGTGTGTGTAACCAGTTGAGCTCTGTAAAAGAAAGCAATGACGCCCTGACATAAAACCTCTATCTTGGCATATTTCCTGCTAAGCAGAAGAAAATGCAGCTATCTATTGCAGGTAACACTCCCATCTGTCACACACACAGAGGAGGCAGAGGAGGGGTAGCAAATAAGCCACTCTTCACCTCTGACACACACACACATACACACACACGCAGGAAACTCATCTTAAATCTCTCTGTCTTTTGTCAGTGTTTCAATTTCACTGTACACTTCCTGCACCACTGAGCAGATAGAGAAAGTAAGAAAGGGAGAGGGAGCTGCAGAGGAATGACAGGACAAAGAAAAGTGTCACTGTCAGCTCCACTGAAACCCACCAAAATGAATAAAGCTCCTCTAAATTTCTCTTTTACTTCAAATAGGAGCTTTCCTTTCATTCATGATCTGCTGGCTGAGCAGTCAGTCTGTGGTAACTTCTTCTTAAAAGAGCCAGTGGTTTGCAGCTTTCATGCAGTGCAACAGCTCCGTGGACAAAACTTCTTTCATAATTGATCCATCAGAGGCCTGTTGGTCCCCAAGCACACACACATCTGCAGCACACACATGCAGCTCTCTTTAAAATTACTTGTAATGTGGTCTTGAAAAACCCAGCCAAGAAAAATCAACATTTGGTATGAATAAAAAAAAAAAAACTAGATATTTTAAAAAGTTGTGAGGTTCATTATTTTACTTTCTGAAATATAGCTGCCCAGTTGCCTAAAGAAAATGTTGGTATTGTATATTTTTTAAATCACAAATATTAATTTGTACATTTCATACCTATCATATTAATGCTTCTAAAGTGATGTATGAGCTGACCTGTGTCTTCGGGCAGTGGAGGGGATGGTGGATGGACAGCACCGATTGCTTTTGGGTGACCGTTGGCGGCGTTTCTTCTGGCGTTCATGGCACTGAACCTGGGTGTTTTTATGCCAAACCAGGGTGTTTTTTAGCTGCACATCGCAGCTGTTACCAGCAACGTTTGCAGCACTGAACCTGGATGTTTTTCACTGACCTGTCCCTGCTTTTCTAGGGGCATTTGTGCCCCTCATAAGGGTGGTCAGATCAGGTCACTGAAAATCATGGGGTGGTGCACCAAAAACAAAATCCATAACTGAATTATTGTGTCATGTATGTATGTTGTTCTCTAAAGAGACTGGTTGTCCTTTTCTTTAAAAAGAGAAATATACAGCTTTAATTTAAAGGAGGATATTAATTGTAAGGAACAAAACATTTACTGGGAGAGAGCTTTCTTAAGTTTAGAGGACACTTGTGGGTACCCATAGAATCCATTTTCATTCACATATCTTGAGGTTTTAGTTCAGTGGACCTCTTTGAAAATGCCCACGCCAGTTGTTCCTTAACCAAAATTTAGCCTAACTTCAGAACGGTATTCAGCCTCCTCCTGATAAGCTATGCTGACGTGGTTGGTACCAATGGATGCCTTAGCTTTTCTGTTTTCACAGGATACCTTTGTGTTAGCTTAGAAATTATATCACGGCCTCTTACAGACAGTAAGGTTAGCCTCCAGTGTTTTTTGCCAGCAATTGTATCAGGAGGGCAATGGCGACCCAGGCCCCAACTTGGCAGCACCACAGGTGTACTTTTACTTCGGCCTACCTTTTTGATATTTATTTCTAGACAGAAACAAACTCATGGTGTAATTACTTTTATGTAGTTATTAATCCTGTGGTTAATAACAACACTGCTCCATTTCCACAGAAGTTTAACAAGTTTTCCTGGTAAAGGATATTAGAGTGCACACAGGGTCTTTGCCTTTGGTTAAGGTTTATTGAACTGCCTCCCTTCCTTTATCCCCTCTCGCTGCTTTATATCCTTTGTTCATTTATTTTCATTTGTATTTTACCTCTGTTTAATTTTTCATCCATAGTCCTTGGACAGCTGAATAGGAAACAATCTCAGATTTATGAGAAGATAGCAGGCAAGCAATTATTCTGGTCGCTCTTCACACATTCATACTTACTTCTGGGAGATGTGAAGTTCTTTTACTCTGCGATATGGTCAATTGAGGCTCCAAACGATGTTCATTAACATCAGTAAAGCAGCATTAGGCTGGTAATGATTATGAAGGTTATATTCAGTCTTACTTACAATGACTCCTGCGTGGAAAACTGATGAAATATTGGTATTCAAAACAAGGCAGCAGGAACTTTATTTTTGATTGAAGGTACAGTAATTCAGTATTCAATTTTGTGCTGAGTGCTCACACACACACACACACACACACATTAGATACATGGTGGGTGACAATGAAAAGCAACAGGGGAATTTAATCAGTATTTAAATTGAAAAGAATTGGACTGTCATCACTGTATAATTTGGATTGTAAACTGTGTCTTTTCAGTGCCCAGAGGTGTGTGTGTTTATTTATGTGTGTGTCTGACTCTGATGAGACAGGGTGCTCTCCATTGTTGTCCCGCAGTTTTCAATTTGAGGGTCATTTGTTTGCATTATCCAGTTTATGACAGGCGGGGAGAGGGAATGCCACTGTTGTATCTGATTGTAATTATTTAGCAGCTGTAAAACACTTGTCGCTGCCTCTGCTGTTTGCCTCCACCTCGTTTGTCTGACATCGTCTTTTTTTCTGGCCTCTGGCCTCCCCCGCTTCTCTCACCTTGTTTTCTCACATACTGGTAGCAGCGCCATTTAGGAACACTCCAAGATTGAAAGACATTTGTTTATATGCTTTTTTACAAATAATTACATGAGAAGGTAACTAATAATGTCATCTATGTTGCCTCAAAAGAGATTATAAAAGTTTAAAGAGCAACTTGACAGCCACTTAAAGTCTCCATTGAGTTAACTTCTCCCACTGCTGCAGTGATGTAAGAGTGTACTCTAGGGTGTGTCAGTACATTGTGACATCACTGCTGGGAGTGCAAATCTGACCACACCAAACTGGGTGCAACAGAGTTGACTGTGAAATGCTGATTTCAATTAGGAGGCAGAAATGGCTTGCTTCTGCTGACCTTGTAATATACTGAAGAAGTAAAGGACATTTGCATATCCACTCTCCATATGTTTTATGGACTGTGGTAGAACACCTTTTGACCTTTTGTTGTGTCTTGTACAAACAGTTTTGTCTTTTCTACAAGCCATTCAGTTCTTCTATAGCCCTGTATTCTTGATTGTAAGTGGAACAATTTCATAGTGGATTTGTGTTCTGCTAAGTTGTGCCTTGCAACCAATTCTGTTTGTTACTTATAGCTGCAACCAGCAGCTCTACATGTCACTCAGTCACTCGGTCCACAAGAATTTCCAAATTGCCAATTGCCTAAGGGGAAAGAGTGACAATGCCCTATAGCAAAAAGGTGCATTTATGTTCGTTAAAGAAAACCTCTTAGTGCATGTGAGGAGCTTCAAGTTTGCATCATTTCTTATGCTGATGATGTTGTTCTTTTTTACTTAAATGTTCTGGGGTATCTTGCACACACAGGGACGACTTGCAAGCAATTATTCCGGTCGCTCTTAGTACAGTATTCCGGTCGCTCTGAGTACAAAGTGGTTGGTGTAGGACTCAACTCCTCCAAGTCTTAGCTGATAATACTGAGCCAGGAAACAGTGGATTGCCTCCTTCAGGCTGGGAGGGTGAAGTTGCCCCAAGTCAAGAAGTCCTGTGGAATCTCCACCATGACCTGTCCAACACATTTTCTGCAAATCAAAACAAAAATTGTAATCTAAGTGAATACTCTTTTACCACATGTCATGCGGGGGAAAAAAACATTCTTCTAAAGTCTGTAGGTTTTCATTTTGGATAACAGCTGAAAACTGTAAAAAAAAAAAAAAAAGAAATTCAAATCAATAGATTCCTTTTGGGTCTGGTTATGAATGAGGATAAAATGAGTGAGGGTAAATATATTGTAGGAATGATAAGTAGATTAGTCCAGTATTCACAGTTATGCAGCCATTGTACCACACTATTGTGGCAAAGAGGGAGCTGAGCCTAAAACTGAAGCTGTTGAATTTCAGTTACCTGCGGTAATGAGCTCAGGCTTTGAACGAAATAATGAGATCATGGTTAAATGTGGCTCAGCACAGCTTGTGGTGAAGACGGAGCTGAGCCAGAAGGCGAAGTTTTTGATTTATTGGTCCATCTACGTCCCAGCCCTCACCTATGGGTAGTGACCAAAAAAAAAATGAGATTGTGCATACAAGCGTCCAAAATGAGTTTCCTCCGTGGGGTGGCTGGGCTTGGCCTTAGAGATAGGGTAAGAAACTTGGAGTAGAACTGCTACTCCTTCACATCGAAAGGGGTCAATTGAGGTGGTTCGGGCATTTGATCAGGATGCCCCCTAGGCACCTTCTGCTAAAGGTGTTCCGGGCACGTCCCACTGGTAGGAGGCCCTGGGGCAGACCCAGAACATACTGGAGGGATTATATATCTCATCTGGCCTGGGAACATGTCAGGATGCCTCAGGAGGAGCTGGAAAGTGTTGCTGAGAAGAGGGACGTCTGGGGTGCTTTGCTTGGCCTGCTGCCCATGTGACCCGTCCTTGGATAAGTGGATGAAAATGAATGGATGGATGGTTAAATGTGCCTTAAGTGATTTTCTTTTGGAGGATGTCTTTGCTGCTTAGAGCTAAATAAGAACTAGTTTATACGACATATGATGCAACCACAATAGAAGGCTAAAGCGTTTATAGTTGCTTTAGATTGTCACACTCTGAGGTGAAGTGAAAAGCCTGCTGTCATAGAGAGAAACAAGACATGATAGTTTTTAAAAAATGGGATAATGGTACACAGTTTAAGAAGTCTCACCTGGAAAGCATTCATAATGTTGCCACTGTTTGGAAGTGACAGACGTAATGTATAGAATGAAAAATTTGGGCTTACGGAAGTAGATTAAACCCGACGTACTTTCTCACCTCTGCACAACTGAATGCCGAGTTGTCAGCCACCCTTCAATTCAGATGTTGAGATGGCTTTGGGGAAGGGCATTTCAGTTGCTGTTTGATCATCCGGCAAACACTTCAGTGGAAGTATACAAGCACTTTAACCCTTAGAGACAGAGTGAGGAGTCGGGCACCCAGACAGACCTTGGAGTGGAGCGGCCTCTTCTGGCCTTGAAAGGAACTAGTTGAGGCAGTCCAGGCACACCGAACTGTGACAAGACCCCCACACATACCCAGAGCTTACTGGAAGGATTATATAGCCCATCTGGTCTGGGAACTCCTTGGGACTCCACAGGGAGAGCCGGAGTATGACACCTTGCATAGCGTGCTGCCACTACTTGGGGTTTTTACTTCCACAGACCTAACAGGGTCAGGCTCAGCCACCTTGTTGCATCCTGAGGGGACACAGAGCCACTCAATGCCACACAAACCTATATACCCAAAGACACAACCCCAGACAGACTCAGGGACAGATGCCACCTCTCTCGATTGCACCATCTCTCTCGTTCCCCTTTTCAGAAATTAATCAGGCGACATGTACTCGGGAAATGAGGTGACATTTTCCTATAATGAGAGCGATGGGTGGAAGGGAAGGAATCACTGCGTTTCCAGGGCCCCGCCATCGACAGAGATTGACATTTTCCATTACAGAGTCAAAATGTACATGTGTTGCTCCGTCTGAGTTGCTGTGTGTGTGTGGGTTAAGGTTCGTTTTGGCAGCAGACGGCAAAGAGGTCATCCATCTTGTTAAAGCCATATCCCAAAGTCTATGTGTGTGTACATGTAGTGTTTGTGCATGTGTGTGGTGCCTGCGTCTGTGTGTGTTTGGCTGCAAAAGCGTGTGTGTGTGTGTGTGTGTGTGTGTGTGTGTGTGTGTGTGTAGAGTGGTGGTAAGGTGAAAAAGCATGATTTATGGAAGGGAGTGGTGCTGGAAAGCTCTAGGTACAGCGACGCCTGTAAATCCTGATAAAAAACCTGGATAGAAGCAATTTAATGCCATCAATCTTCCTACCTAGAGGCTGTGATATATTGGCAGGTAGAAGGGAGTGTGTGTGTCTGTGTGTGTGTCTGTGTGTGCTTGTGTGTGTAAAGGAATTAAAGAAGTAAGCTAAACTCATTCCTCAGGCAGACAAACCTGCTTTTAAAAGCAACATTATGCAACTTTTTTTTACCTTTAAAATAACAGCTTCGACATTATGTGGACGGGACACTGATTTGTAATAGAGAAAATGGTGTCTCTGTCACTCCCACTCCACACCCTGAAAGCCTATCCCTTCACTTTGTAACTTTGGTGAGTGGGTTGGCTCACTCAGCATAATGCTTTACAGGGCTAGCCTGCTCAGCTGGCACTGCTTTTCATTTTGTTTTTCAAAGGCTTCATCTGTGTGTGCATGATTCTGATGTTTGTGTTTTTTATACTATGCATTTTGATTTAGTAGTTTTAAGTAATGATTTCAAAAAGAAGCTAGCGGTATTCTACGTGTAGATATCATGGTAGAGGCAGAGGGCCAGTTGTTGTTTAGAGGTTGTGCTTCAGATAGTGGCTCAGACCTTCAAAATGTCCCAAGATCAATGTAAAAGATTACAGGGTTAATTTTGCAATACAAAATCTTTGTTTTTTTTCTCCCTGTATTGTGCAGTTTAAAGGAATAGTATGCAAGATTTAGGGGTATTTAGCGGCCTCTAGTGCTAAAGATTGCAGATTGCAACCAGCTGAAACTTCTCCTGGTTCGAATTCCTTCAGTGTTCTTTGTTCAGGAGGTTTTTACTGGGAGCCAAATTATCTGCAGAGGTCTCTTAGGGTGCTTTCACACTTGCCCTGTAAGTGCGGTTCTTTTGGGCAGGTGTGAATACAGCAATCGCACTTGGGTGCACACCAAACCAACCGGACTGAGACAACCTCTTCAATAAGGTCTCAGTCGGGTTACAAACGAACTCTGGTGCAGTTCGTTTGTGGTGAGAATGTGTTCCAACCTCGATCCGAACCAACTGCAGTCACGTGACACATTGTTTGTGTTAAACATGAGCATGTTACAGTCCTGGAGGATTATTATTGTGCACCTCCTCCTGTACTGCCTTAATATGCACATTCAGCACATCCAATGCATCAAAACATTGTTTTCTAGTTGGAGCCGCGCCTCGTTTTCAGACTGTATGGTTTGACTAAAATGAACATTGACAGCAATATAGTCCACGATGACCAGCGCTAAAATCAACCTGCGTAGTTGTCCCTCCATTGTGACATTACAAAGTGTCACATTTATCTTGCAAGTGTACTCTTCATCAATGTTTTGTTTACTTCCTGGATTTTTTCCACATGGAAATTCTGACCAATCAAGAGCAGCTTTCTCACACAAGGCATTTGATCTGGTCCGCTTGTAAATGCTGCCGTGAGAACACGAACCAACTCTAGGCAATTATGCAACTTTGGAACAAGTCCCTGATTCAGACCAAAGCAAGACAACTCTAGGTCTGAAAGCACCCTTAGTCTCCAAAAAAATGGACTGGTGATTAAAACTCATAGAAACACTGAATAAAGGAGTTTCATGCCACAGATGCTGTTTGGCCTGTTGGAGACAGTTTGCCCCCACATGCTAATGTGTGCACCTTTTTTCCTCAGATAAGCTCTAGACGTTTAGGAGGTTTTTACTGGGAACTAAATTATCCGTTGAGGTCTCTTCTTGTCCATAACAAATGAACCTGGTGATTTAAACTGGTTAATCACTAAATAAAGGAGTTTCGTGTTACAATTCCATTACTTTCATTAATGTTGTTGTAAGCTACTGTCATTACCGTCTGTCCTGCATCTCTCTCTCTCTCTCTCTCTCATTGTGTCATACGGATTACTGTTAATTTATCATGCTAATCTGTTCTATACGACATCTATTGCACGTCTGTCCGTCCTGGAAGAGGGATCCCTCCACAGTTGCTCTTCCTGAGGTTTCTACCAATTTTTTCCCCGTTAAAGGGTTTTTTGGGGGGGAGTTTTTCCTTATCCGCTACGAGGGTCATAAGGACAGAGGGATGTCGTATGCTGTAAAGCCCTGTGAGGCAAACTGTGATTTGTGATATTGGGCTTTATAAATAAAATTGATTGATTGAATTGACAATTCACTGTTTTCCAATGCTGCTCATCGCAAAAAGCTTCCAACCATGGTGGCTGACACAAAAAGGTGAATGGCCCTATCTAGAGCCAATGTTTGGTTTGTCCATCCTGGGCTACTGTAGAATCATGGCGGTGAACAAAAATGTTCTCCATAAACAAGGTCTTTGTGCAGAAATAAACAGCTCAGGGTTCTTATTTTCAGGTGATTATACATTAAAGAAAACATTGTGTTATATCCCATTTCTGCCAATATATCACCCTAAATCCTACACACTGGACCTTTAGTACGGTATAGTTTTATTTCTTAAGACCTGTAGAACTTATAGAAAATAAACATTCTAAGAGAGACCACTCACAACTTATATGGCATCACAATCCTTCAAATATTCATACCCTTACATGCACTAGTGAATACACTGTGCCTGTTTTCTATATAAGCTGTGAATCCAGGGCATAATGTGACCCTGAGCACAGCACAGGCTGAAGGCCAAAAGAATCACCCAAAGTGAAAACAGCCTTGTATTGCAGTCTCCCCTGAGATGTGCCGATGTGACTTTACATTCACTTGCCCACGGGTTAATAAGAGTGTGATTTATAGCACGACAGGGTTCCATCTATCTAACCACAGCTAGTGTCACCGCTCTGCATTGCTGCTCTCCACTAAATGCTACTAAATACTCCAGCAGCATCTGAAACAAGAAGCCCCATGTAGACTGCTGTTAATGTGTTGTTGGCAGGAGCTTGATAATGCAGACAACAGTGACAACACATACTAGTTTATTTACTCATCATGAAGTCAGTCAACCAAATGATTAATTCTTGTATCTGTCTTATACTGTATCTCTTGTGTGCTCATGATGCGTGTGGTTAAACACATTTCAAATAGACACCATAAAGAGAAGTCAGACCAAATGTGCAGTAAAATGAATTAATACCTCAACAAAAATGTATTCTCAAAACTATACTGTCACATTGTCCCTCAGGCCAGGAAAAAACAAAGTATCACTAGTTAAGATCAATATTTAGTCTCCATAGAAAGTAAGTTACAAGTATAATGTGGTAAACATCCATAAAGTTAACAAGTGTAAAAGTATAAAGACACAATAGTTAGCCCTACAGTTATAAACAGTTACTTTGAAAGCTGTGTAGACCAGGCTGGCGCATACAGGTGCTTTGCAAATCATCAAAGCCATGCCCCTTTTCAGGTGGATAGAAAACCAAAGATCCTATTAGTGCTGTCAGAATGAGTCCAACCCAGAAATGAATTAGCATTTTTGCAGTCTCAGTTCCCTTGACTTTAATTCAATGGAGTTTTTAAATGGGTTTTGGATTAGAAAACTGAGATAAGCTTCTATGACATAATATACATACCCACTCATGAATTTTCAACCTTCAACATGTCTCACAAAAGATGATTGCTAAAAAGTGGCTAAGACTTAAGAACATCTTCACGCTGAACACGGCTTTGCAGCCTCATTGTGGTGGTGGCATTGAAGTCACGCAACTATGGTGTAGTTTGTTTTAAGCTTAACATTAGCTTTTTACGTCTGGCAATTGAATTTATGCTTCAAAAATCATGAGAGTGGTATTATTTGTGAAGATTTTGTCACTGAACAAAATGTGTAAGTATCTTAAATTTTTGTTGGCCACATAGTTTCTGCAATATTTCAAAATCCCATAGAAAAATCTCTTAGTAAATTTCACCAAGAGAACCTGGTCGATGTTAATTTCTGGGGTGGCCTGCAACTAAAAGCCATCCCTGCAGCACTCTGTAGATGTCACTGCAATTTGACATTCGTTTGGATTATAATTTTAAGATATTTATATGCATTTATTTGTGGTGGGGTGGTGTAGCAGCTCACCTGCTAGAGCTGGTGCTCCATTACACTGTGTCCTCAGCAGTGGCCCAGATTAAATTCTGACCTGGGATCCTTTCCTAGTTATCCTATCTGATAAATGCTAAATAAGCAGCCCCAAAAATAATCTTTAAAAACAAAACATTTGTTTTGTGAGCATGTCTAAAAATTGTTTAACAACCTTGCCTGAACGTGAGTGCTTGCAACACCTTAATAAATTGTGTTTAATTTAATTGATTTAATTAATAGGTGATTGCCGTCAGGTTCCTTCAGGCTTCCGCTTTCCAGCTGGATCAGTGACCCAATACTGTGGGCGGACATGGCTTATATGTACATACATATTTGATCGAATCAGTAGGTATCATTAAGGCTAAGTGCTGTCTGTAAAAAAACAAAACAAAAAACAAAACAAAATAAACTTTGTTTTGTCCAGGCTGAAATTTAGTTGACTGTACTGAAGCAGACTCCCACTAGAGTTAACATTAGTTAATCCTTCAGTAGCTGTCAACAGCATCACTCAGCCATTTACCACACTGACAGTCAATATTCACAAATCTCATTTGCCTGAAATCTCAGTGTGAAAGCCTTCATTAACCTGCTACACAACAACTTTTTACCATTTTCCTGTTTCTCCCCTTATATGGCGGCATCATTTTTCCCCCTGAAGGGGGCGCAGCCTTGGTGATGATGCAGCGCTAATGTGGTCCATTAGCAACACATTAGCTTGTATAGTGGCTAGCTTGGAAAAACTGGCAATGACTTATAGAAAACACAATGATAATCTTACTTTGAAAGTCTGTGCTCATGACATTTGAATATCAACAACTTCTCACATTATTAAATTCATCGTCAGGATATTGTCTTCGGTGCGACTTGTCAAGAGACCCGGTGGAAAACAGTCTCTGAATATTTTATCGAAGATGTCTGACAAACACTATTTTTTTGAATTGTAAACACTCACTGGAGAGCTGTCTTTGCTTTGGATGAGAAAAAAATATGCAACCTGATCAAGGTCACGCTGAATCATTTACATATTATATTTAATTGTTCCGTTTGATACAAGAGCAGAGCAGTTAGCTCCTCTCTGGTCTGCTCCAGCTGTGTTTTGTGTGAAGATGAGGTTGCATTGACAGCGTTATCTTTCTGTGTGACAGACTTGACAGGAGAGGCCTTGAGAAATGATTTAATTTACCCCTGCAGGCACTAAATCACACCCAGTAAGAACATCTACTTCACACACACACACACACACACACACACACACACACACACACACAAATGCACACAAGCATACCCATACACATAAACACTTGACACACACACACACACACACACACACACACATTGACAAGACATTACGTCAAACCATGTGCCCATCCAAACCGCTGTATTGCTGATTTGGAAAGTTCACACCTCTCTGTCTCTGACTCTTTCACATCTCTTCTCTCACATCATATTTCCTACAGTTGTAATTGTCTATAAATGGGTTCACTGTAAAAAGCTGAATGAGTTCTCTTTGTCACACAAGTTCAACTCCTGCAGCCTGTGATTTAGAAGACATCACACTCCCTAATTTGTGTTATAGCACTCAGCAGATCCTTCAAATCCTAAAATTATCTTACAATGTACCTGCCACTTTCCAACTTGTTAAAAGCATTCATGCCATTGTCCAAGTTGTAATAATGACTGACAGACTATTTGGAAAGCTTCGATATGTCAGTCTGAAGTGCATTAAAATGTAAGTAAAATATATGTCCCTCACTAATGGAACTTGATGGCACTTGGTTTGTGGTGATCAAAGCACCTAAAAATACATTTGAAAGACTCAACAGCAATGTCTCTTTCCAGAAATCATGACCCAGTTACTCAAGATAATCCACCGATTTGTGAGCAATTTCATTTAGGAACAATGTTCTTTCTACCGAACCACACCCACCAACTGTATCACCATGCATAAGGAAGCGTGCATCTACTAATGGACGAGAAGCCTGTGCATGTGGCAGCGCAATATGCAAAGATCATGACATCCTCCACGGCTCAACTGTAACGTCTGGGGTTGAAAAATGAAACCAAAAACTGCAGTTCTTTGAACAGCCACTTGAGGCTGGCTCCGGAAGCCAGTCGTAGATCCCCGTGGTAAAATGCCCAACTTTTTGGCAGCATGTTTACAGCTTGGAACAAAAAATGGTTTTGATCTCTGTTGTTACTCTTCCCGTTCATTACTGTAGGAGGGGTGATTTTTTTTTTTTTTTTTTTTTTATAACATAACTTACCTTTTCGTATTTTATTAAGGCTTAAAGTTACGTATAATTAAGGGCAGGCTGCTTGAGTGATAGGCTGTCTGTGATAGTGTCCTCGGCTTCTCAGTCAGAACTACCCCTCACTCCTCCGCAGCGCCACCCTCTGGTCCAAATATGGTCACTTCTGGCTCAAACAACCAAGACGGCAATGGCCTAAATGTTATTCTTAAGGCTTCCAAACGGGAGTCCATAAACTAATGGGTGATATAAGGAGAGGGTGGTATGGCCCTAAATGATATCAGGATATTTCAGGGTATTTTTGCGATAACGATATTCTTGACGTAATGACAAATAAGTGAAAAAAAAATATTTATTATTAATTTAAGACAATAGATTTGCATCAAAATAAGTGATATAGTTTTACAGTTTGCCTTCAAATATTCAGTAAAACCTAAAAAGATTATCTCTCATTTCTTTGTAAACAACAACAGTAACTCAGAGTGAGATTCAGATTCTGTATACAATATTAATAGTTCAACTAAATAAAATCTACCACAAATTACACATTTGAACAATTCCAAAATACAAAACATGTACCCTGAGATCTATATTTATATTATATAATATAATATATATATATATATATATATATATATATATCCTTCTCTTTGAACAAAATCCTAGTTGGTAATAATTTCGCTTTCAGCCATGCTTGTTGTTGCCTTGCGTAACAGTGTGAAGTCGAAATATTACGGGTAACATGGTATGAATTTTTCATATCATATTAAAATTTTTTACTGGCGTTATCGTGAATGATATGATATAGTGCACCCCTAGGTGACGTCACGGTAGCTGTGTCCATTATTTTTACAGTCAATGGCTGTAATGTATGCGAGCTCAGTGGTAGGTGACCTAGTGGTAGATGCACACTTCCTTCCACATGTTGATACAGTTGTTTGGTAGAAAGAAAATAGTTCTCACATGAAAATGCTCACAACAAGGACTTTGGATTATCTTGAGTAACCAGGTCATGATTTCTGGAAAGAGAGAGAGAGAGATTGCTGTTGAGTTTTTCCCAATGTGTTTTTTGGTGCTTTGAGCACCACAAGCTGAGTGCCATCTAGCTCCATTATATTTGAGAGAAGGCAGAAATCTCTATAGCTGTTGTCTTCAACTCAGACCAAGACAATCAAGATTGATGAATAGCACTACAGATAACAGGAAAAAAAAAATCTGTATTCTTTTTTCGGGGTGGTTAGGGTTAGTCCCTTTAAATCCTGAACCTGATTGTTATAATTTAATTTAAAAATTTAAAAACATCTACACTAACAGCAGATTTCAGTTACATTTTTTATGAATTATACATCTGATCAATTGTGCGTTAAAACATTTTAATGACTTGGTTTGTGTCTATATTTATATTTAGTGATATCTTATCTTATTAGGTTTATTAAAGTTTCACCTTGTCATATTTGTATTTACACCTCTCCCTCAACACATACAGACACATCACCCACCGCCTGACAGCATGTAGCGGAGGCTGAGGAGAAGGTCCTGTGTAGGAGAATAAAGTGTCAGCTGGAAATGTGTTGTGATGGGTCTCGGCTGTCCAAATGACATCAGTCCAACATCCCGCCAACTTTAAGCCCGGCGTCCACACACCTCATGACAGATAGATTAAGGTTTTGACAGCCTTAAGCCTTCAAAGCTCACACCTCGACACATTCTTCTTTGAACTTTTACTTTGCTGCTCTATTTCTCTCTCCCTCTGTGTCTGTCTGTCTCTTGACCAGTGCTCACTCTCTCACTGAGAATGACAGACCCATATGTGGCAGCAGACTGACAGTCAGGCAGACACAACACGTCTTTCTCTGAATGCACCTGGCTTGCCCATGTCACCACAGATGTGCAACTTGTAAAATGATTCCAATGCGAGACATCCTGCAGATGGGTTGGTAGCTGACTTGGATCAAGGTACCCCTAAAAAGAATACTCCATGAAGTAGTCAAAATAGGAGTCACTGGTATCTGGTGATCCACGTTTTATTTCAAACTAAGTATCTAGAGGGCATCTAGGTGGCCGATCACAGACATTAATCTGATGCCACTGATGATAACCAGCTAAAAGTATCTGTAATTTTACACCCACATCCCTTTATTTTACCTTAAAAGTTCGGTATGTCTGCTCTTCACTTCACCAACAGACAGCTCTGACACCTGTCTGGAGTCTGGCTTCACGCACACCTGACACACTCACACACCTCCCCTAGTGCTCTGTCACCTTCGCCTATCATCAGCTTGACTTGACTC
Organism: Epinephelus fuscoguttatus; assembly: GCF_011397635.1. Taxonomy (NCBI): domain Eukaryota; kingdom Metazoa; phylum Chordata; class Actinopteri; order Perciformes; family Serranidae; genus Epinephelus; species Epinephelus fuscoguttatus. Next base: position 27,453,895 of record NC_064762.1, read on the forward strand.
CAGATGCAATTCACCGAACAACGGCACACTTAGCAGCAGAGAGCCCACAGCCAAGTGACTTCCCGCTGCTCATGCACACCGTAATGGTTCACAGCTACATATACACACTGTCTACATGTACACACAGGGTCTGAAATTAGCACCCCGCCAAAGTGGGTAAAGTGTTGGCAGTGCCGGGTAAAATTATCAGCCAGTCCGCTACATTGGACAGGGAAAACAGAAAGACACCATTAGTAAGGTCAGTGATGATTGGATAGAGCTACACGCTGATGCAGTCCTGTATCAAGTTCACTAGCTCACATATCCGTTTCATCTGAAGAAATAGATCAGTGTATATTGAGTATGTAAAGGACGTAACGTCATTCATGGGGCACTAAAGTGAGATTTATACTTCTACGTCAAACTGACTTAGAGACCACCCTACGCCGTAGCCTAATGTGCAACTCCCCAGAAATGTAACTACAAATCCTGGTGACGCAGACCTCCTGTCTGTTTTTGTAAGCTGAAACCATTTCCACCAGTGGAAATTAAACTGTTATTAACTTAGATTTCATAGATAAGAAAAATAAATTGTGAAGACAATAAAGCCTCCACAAAATAGCATTTTAAGTCTTGTGTGTGATTTATCCTGGTTTCATATGAGCAGAGGGAAATTCCGCTTGTCGCTAGGCTAATTTATACAATGTAAAATTAGGGCTTGTGCATGGCATGTTGTATTTGTTGGGAAAACATGTTCAGTATAAGACAGTTGTTTTGTCGATGAACCTTGTAATGGAGCCTAATTTTGTAACGTTACCTTTGTTTAATGTTGCGGTTGTCCCTGGCTTCATATGAGTAGAGGAAAAGTCCACTAGCCGCTAGGATAATTTCTACAGTGTAAAATGCCATAGGCTTGTGTTAATAACATTAGCATGTTGTATTTGTTTGGAAAATATGTTTAGTATAAGACAATTGTTTTGTCGATGAACCTTTTGAGTTGTAATGGAGCTGAATTTCGTAAGGTTACCTTTATTAAAGGAGCTATATGTAAGAAATATAAAGCAAATAGTCGTAAAATCATCCTAATATGTCACAGAGACTAAGGAATAATGTTCATATAACATACTGATCTCACCAACAACAATAGTACAGCCAGAATATTCACATTTTAAAAAAAAAATTACGGTCCGCAAATCATGTTTATGTTTTGAATTTGTGTTTTTGCCTGTTGCGCCACCCACCGCCGTCTACCAGTCACACAGTCAGTAGAGTCTCAGCATCAGTTACAGTTACGACTGAGCTACAGCAGCACGGCAAGCAGCATTAGCAGTGTCCCGGTACATAGCATTAGCAGCCGGCTCCTCCACAGCTGTATCCTGGCAGCAGTGTTAGCAGCAGAGAAGCCGGACTTGCTCGAACGGTCCGCTGGAAAACCGCAGATCAAGGACGCAGCGACGCGGCCCTGCCACAGCAGCCGCCCGTGGGCAAACAAATCAGTCTCCAGCGCGCCGCTGTCCAGCAACCTCAAATCTGTAGGAGAGGGGGGGCGGACACGACTCGCAGCAGTATTTTGAATTTGAGTGCAGTAACCGTTTTGGCCACATTCTTACATACAGCGCCTTTAAATGTTGCTGTTGTCCCTGACTTCATATGAGGAGAGGAAAAGTCTGCTAGCTGCTAGGCTAATTTATACAATGTAAAACACAGACACACCACAAGTATAAATGCTCACAATGGCGTTGGCCACATGCATAGGCTACAGCTTAGACTCTACGTAGAGCTGACACACAAGTATAAATCAGCCTAAATTCATAGGATATCATACAAGCTCTTGTGGAACGGTCAACTTTAATGTTTCCCAAGCTAAATATTCCCTGTATGAATTAATATGTATGAACAGCATATTTTTTTTACATGTAGGCAGGCACATGCGTGTATGTGCATGCATGTTTACAGTACCCTCTCAGCCCCCACCACGAAAGCTACAGTGTTTACCTTGCAATGTTTTTATGTAAAAATAACAAACATCAAATGGCATCATTCTTTACATTGAAAAAAGACAAAATTATCTAAAAGTTTTTCCTTCATTTGGTGCAGAGTTTTAAGAAGTGGCAGATAAAATTTTGGAGAGGCAGACAAAAAAATAAATAATTGTCTACCACAGGGGTGGGTAACGGAAAAAGTTAACTTCAAACCCTTTGTGCACAAGTACCTGTAAACAGCTAGTCAAACAGTAAGTATAAAAGTATAAGGTAATGTATATAAAGGTAAAGACATTCAGACCATACTGTTCTGTTTTTTCTTCCTGATTGCTACAACAGTCACCCTAAAGAATTTTTACAGCTCTGATTCACACCACTGACTGGCTTCTCCTCTGTATAATATCCGTATGAATACATAGTGGGGAAAAATACATTGCAATCACTGGCAATGGCCAAGCATCATCTTGTTTCCAACTCAGTCGGGCTCTCTTGTGTTACTCCTTGTCTCCTCTGAGGAGTGTTAGGAAGCCTCTCCTCTCCTCTCCTCTCCTCTGCAGTAGGGAGGGCAGGCAGCTTTGTGATAACCTTGCCCTGTCATTGCGTTCTTAGAACAAATCTGCTCTTATCAGGATCTTGTAGCAGGCAGCAAATGCAATTTCCCAGCTCCCCCGGCGGGCGTCTGCCTCAAATCCTCCACGGGCAATCTGCCTGTGTGATCTGACGTCTTTAAGAGGGACTTGAACCGAGGCGGCATTAGCCCATCTGACAACTAGCTCTGCCTCTGACAAAGTGTCAGCCTTGCCCAGTGCGCTCCCTCACTCGTTCTCTTTGGTTTTCACACTGATTGCATTCTATCTCTTTCATCCTTTCTGTGTATTAGCATCTCCTCTTTCCCCTCTTACAGTCCTTCTCTCTCTGCGGTGCCACTCGTGTGTTCTCGGACCACAGATCACAGGAATGCATTAATGTCTCTTGTCTATCATGCCCCTCTCTGCCCCTCTTCTCCCTCTCCACCACATCGCAGGCCACTCTGTCCTCACTAAGTCCCATTCCTCCACATTACGGCAGATCTGTTGAGACAGGCTGCTGCTGAGGTGAGGGTGTGTGCATGCCTGTGCCTGGATGTGGTGTTGGGTGTGTGAGTCATGCTTCATGATGAGAGCCTTATGCTTCAGATAAACTACTGGTGCACTTCATGTCAAGGCAATGAAGCGAAAAGAGGCTAAGTCATCGTTTTTGTTCTGGGTTGTACCAATTCATTTTTTGATTATTTGCACAATAGTCTGCCTTGTTAACCTGCAGCCAAGAGAAGAGAGAAACAAAAATGTATAGAAAGAAACAAGGAAGTGAAACATGGGCACAGATAAATGTCAGAGATCTGTCAGTCATGAAATTACTGAGATACATACATCTCAAAGAGCACATCCTTGACCTTAAAGATAATTGCTAGGCTGAAGTTGTCCTAGAGTAGTTGAGCCTTTTGCAAGTTGTGAGAAAATCGTACAGGGTTCATATCAGTTTTAATGTCACTGACGAAAACCATGACAAAAATTTTGAGCTGTAATTCAGCAGTAAATAATCAGCCGTGAGTGTCTGACTGTGGATGGTGGAGCTGCTAAATGGATTTGTGGAGTTTGTTAGTTGCAGCGGTGGCTGTTAGCAGTTCCACTTGTTAGCCACTGAATGGCAGCGGACTCCACTCAGATCTGGACTGTTTTGAGAAGGTTTATTTGTCGATGCTGTTTGACAGGCAGGTACGAGGCTCAGTTATCTGTGAGTGTAGCTGTGTTGTAAGTAAACAGAGCTGAGTTTTCTTTGACAGAGGTAAAAGGTTATTATCATTACCTTGATAATCAGTTAATTGTTGAAGTCATAAAAAGTCAAATGTCTCCAGTACATTGTATGTATGTGGAGAACTCTGATTCCTCCATTATATACCTCTTGTGGAAAAACACCTGATTAAGTCCAACAAAAGCAAACTTGTCATCTCTCAACTGTCTGCTCTGGCAATAGCATCACTGCAGGAGTCTGACAGCAGCCAGATGAAAGTGGGTGTGACTGAGAATCACAAACCCTCAGAGAGAGAGCATGTGGTGCTATTGATGAGCTGCTGCTCCATCACTTTATTCCCTCAGTGGTAACTTGTTGTACTCTGATATGGAACCAAGATAGCAAATAACAGTAAATATTTTATATAAGTGTGTTCAGCTTTTCCCAAAATACTTTTAGGATTGGTTGTGCTGTAAATCATTTGATGTAACAAATCATAGCTTCAGGTAATACACTGTACAGACCATGCTGTTTTACTCATCTGCCTACATTTGTTTAGTGAGCCCAAGAATAAGTCAGAATAAATCTAATGAAATTCCATGAAAGAAATCGTTTCATGATTTGGGAAATACAATTATTCGTCTTTCACAAGGTTCAGTGTACACTCATGTCTTTGCATTTTGTACAGAGCTAGCCAGGAGGCAACCAGGCTCCCAGGATGTGCGCCAGGCTTTGAAGCCAATTTTCATAGTGGCCAAACAGTAGTACTGCAACTTTTTCCTATATACTTACATTGGGAAAGAGACATCTACAAATCAGTTGATGATGTTTTTTTGAACGTCACAACCCCCGCAAAATGGTTCGTTCCATTATCAAGATTTAATCCCTTCGGTCTGATAACATTTGGAAAGTCTAAAAGAGCTGCGAGATTAAATTATTATATCCCCAGTCAAGTTAGCGGATCGCTAAACCGAAAGTCAGCTATTGGGGCATGCTCGGCCATGGTCAGCGGCCGTAAGTCTCTCACGTTCCGGCTCCAAGGGGTCATCCAGGTAAATTCATACCATGGAAATAGAACTTTTTATGCTTCATTGACCACGGAGCACCTTTAATAGGAATGAGGAATATTGGGGCACTGTCAGAGCTGGAAACAGCTAGCCTGGTTCTTGAGAAAGTTCAAAAACACAGCTAGCAACACTTCTAAAGCTCAATTATTATACTTTTTTCGAACACTGAAAAAAGCCAGCTGTTTTTATGCTTCACTAAACTCTGGAGCTAATTGCTTGGTGGATCTAGCTCCATAGTGCACAGTCATGTAGTCTAGCCTATGAATCTCAGAAAGAAAGCAAATTAGCGTTTTTTCCCAAAATGCTTTTTATGTACTTTATCAGGAAAAACATGATAAGCTTCACTTTCATCCTATTAAAATAAAACTTCATATTTTGAAAGTTACTATATTTCCATAACATTCTTTGCTATATTGCCAATGGCTTCCTATAACACCATCATACTGTGTGTGTGTGTGTGTGTGTGTATCAGCATCAGCAGACATGAAAAGAGGTAAATTGTCTATTTCTGGCCAAATCAAACAATATGGAGTAATTGCAGAACTCATTACTGGTTCCTCTTAAACCTGGTACAGTTTTAGAAGGACATGTCGATCTGTATAGAGCTAATTCAACAAACATGAGTAGAGGTAATTGGTGCAGATTGGTGCTGATTGGCTGAAACGATGGACTCACATGTCATTGTAGCTGCAGTCATGACAGAATGGGAACCTCCTGCTGTGAAACAAGCTGGTAATTGGGAAAGGAAGAAATGACTGAAATTGGTTGGAAGTCCAATCTGTGACACTGGTATAACTCGACAGCATATGTTGACAGCGAAGGTGTGCGCTCTGATAACTGCCATCTTGTTTATGTTGATAACACGAGGCTTTATGAGAAATATGCAAATTAGAGCATCTTCTCTCAAGTCATAGTACAGTCCTGCTGTGTGCTCTGAAGTGTAACTGGAAATTCTGTATTTTCTATGGCATACTATACGGCTTTTCCGTCAGCACGTTTGGTTGTGGCAAGTCAAACCACGCTGTGTTGATTTGCGGCACATCAAGCATGTGTATGAAAAAGAGCAACATGATTTTTTTATGACATACTTTACTTTGACATTTTTTTATGCCATGCCATACTACACTGACTTTTTTGTTACTTTTTGGACATTTTTTTATGGCATGCTATATTTCTATGACATATACCACAACCTTTTCATGACTTTTTTGTGACATACTATACTATGACTTTTTTATGACGTTTTAATATGAAATACTACACTGACTTCCTTTGAATCCTTTCTTGATGTTTTTGTCATACTACATTATATTTTTTAACATTTTATATGACACTGTGCTCTTTTATTGACCTTTTTATGACATACTATTTTATGACCTTTTTTATGAAGATAATGTCATACTATACATTGACCTTTTTTTAACATTTTAATGCCACACCGTACTATGACCTTTTTATGACATACTATGATAAACTATGACATTTTAATGACATTCAATTTTCCATGAAATTCTTCATGATGTATTATACTATGACCTTTTTATGACATACTTCACACTTTACCAGAGTTGGGTAAGGGTTACTTTAAAAGTAATCAAAGTACTTTACTGTGTTACTTTGTAAAAAAGTAACCAGTTACTTTACTGCGTTACTCCCTGAGTAAAGTAACTCAATTACTTTAAAAGTACTTCCAACATTACTCCCTGAGAAAAGTATCTCAATCACTTTTAATGTACTTTTGAGTATTCTACATTTCCTATTGGGCAATGGACCACAGGGCGCTAAGCCTACATTTTTTTGTCTCCAAAATTAAAGTTATGGACCGCTTGCCCTTCACTGTGATCCAGTTCTCCCATCACAGCCGTCACTTTGACCAGTAGAAACACAGAACGATCTGCCGTAGACAACTGTATGACAACAACACCCCAGCATTTTTAATATTTCCTCTAGGGATGTTACCACACAGAGTAAAAGGGGAAATGATGGTGTGAAACAGCAGAGGCACTTTGTCAACCCGCTGAGTTAACGTTACAGTCATTAGCATCAAGCTAGCAAACAATGGAACATCCGCAGTCGGACATAAAGTAATAACATTAACAAATAGTGGTGGGGCTTTTACTCACCACAACTGCAGAGGCTGCCAGCTTCATTTGAAACAAACTACATTATAGATGGTCCGTTATTTATTTATCCCTCTGTGTGTTTATATATTTACCTTTTATCCACTCCCGTTGTCTTTATAAAGTTAACATAACAATCTTTTTTATCACATACCATACTATGTCTTTTTATGACAGCAGCACAGTGGTATAGTGGTTACCACTGTCACCTCACAGCAGGAGGGTTCAATCCCAGGAGGGAGCCCTTCTGTGCAGAGTTTGCATGTTCTCCCCATGTCAGCATGGGTTTTCTCTGGGTACTCCAGCTTCCTCCCACAGTCCAAAGACATGCAGGCTAATTGGTGACTCTAAATTATCCGTAGGTGTGAATGTGAGTGTGAATGGTTGCCTGCCTCTGTGTGTCAGCCCTGTGATAGTCTGGTGACCTGTCCAGGGTGTACCCTGCCTCTTGCCCAATGTCAGCTGTTCAGCCACCCTGCGGCCCTCAAGAGGATTCGTGGTTATGGAAAATGAATGTTTTTTAATGACATACTACACCATCACTTTAATATCACATTCTATACTATGACTTGTTTTTGACATACTAAACTTTGACTGTTTAATGACTTTATTATGACATACTTTACCATAATTTTTTCATCTCATACTGTACTATGAGTTTTTTATGAGTTTTTTATGATGTAATCGACTGACTTTTTTTTATTACATACTAAACTATGACGTTGTTCAAAGTTTTTGACAACATATACTGTTTTTTTTTCAAGATTTTGACAACATACTATACGACATACTAAAAAATACTACATACTAAATACATACAAAAAAATGTCATAGCTTAGTATGTTGTCAAAAACTGAAAAAAAGTTTTTGACAACATACTAAGCTATGACATTTTTCATGGTTTTTGATGACACACTATACTATGACTTCTTTTCATGTTTTTTTACAACGCACGATGCTATGAGTTTTTTGTTTTTTTTTTAAATTTTTTGACGATGCACTGCTATGACTTTTTTCGACGACATACTATGACTTTTTTTCTAAATTTTTGACGACATGCTATACTATGACGTTTTTGTCATGATTTTTGATGACATGCTGTACTATGTTTTTTCATGGTTTTTGACAACATACCATTCACCTTATTTTTCACAGAAACACGGAGGCAAAACAGAACGCAGCCAGCTTTTGTTTTTTTGTGCGACACTTCCGGTCCAGCACTCTTGACCACTGTGTAAATGGGAATCGCCTTGTTGTTTACCTTGTTGAGTTTAGCTATATTATATTTATGTGTATATATATATATATAAATATATATATATAATATGTGTGTGTGTGTGTGTGTGTGTGTGTGTATGTGTATATACAGTACAGGCCAAAAGTTTGGACACACCTTCTCATTCAATGCGTTTTCTTTATTTTCATGACTATTTACATTGTAGATTCTCACTGAAGGCATCAAAACTATGAATGAACACATGTGGAGTTATGTACTTAACAAAAAAAGGTGAAATAACTGAAAACATGTTTTATATTCTAGTTTCTTCAAAATAGCCACCCTTTGCTCTGATTACTGCTTTGCACACTCTTGTGGTTATCGTAATTAACATGGTTATCGTAGATTAGCTGGGCTAACCGTTAGCTGTCAGCCGTTAGCCGTTAGCAGTGTCTATAATAACTCAATAACTCAATTCACGGTCGTGAAAAAAACATTTTTTCCAGCGGATGTCTTAGTTACAACATGATTGAGCTAACTGGAGTAGTTTCATGTCGTATCCGACAACAGGAGGCTTTTAACAGATGACGTCCTGATGTTAGCTTTGCTGCTGCTGTTAGCTGTCCCTGTCAGCTGCAGCCACTGATGCTTTCTAGATATCGTGATTTCCCAAAACTGAATAAATACCACACACAGCAACACAAAACCACTTTGCTAGCTCAATCATGTTGTAATGGCTGGATGGTTGATGCGTACATGCTGATTTGGGTGCTATCAGAGCCGATCCGTGCATCACTATGGCTTAATAATTAACTCAGTCAATAAAAACCCATCCTGTGTTATTAGTGTATGTCGCTGACAGAAAGAACGAAAGAAAAGGGAAAAAAAGATGGAAAAGCAGCGTACACCTCACATTTATTTCTCAGTGTTGCGCACACGTTGGCTGGCATGCAGAAGCACCAGCTGTGTGTCTGTGTGTCGAGGGTGCGAGCAGCTGCTCAGGTGTAGAGGCTGTGTAGCGCGGTGTGTTTTTTCGCTGATTCGGTTCTGCAGGTTCTCTGCTGGTACACTGGTGACAGGGATCATACAGTTTGTCTCACTCGGGATAGATTGTGCTTTTTTGGTTCATAGTTTTTGATTGACGTGCGATTTATTCGCGTTTAGAGTAGAGGCTGACATTTTTTCGGGAATCCCATCCCACGGGATGGGAATCAGTTTTACTATTCTTCACGTGATTAGGACGGGATGGGAAAAAAAGTCAACGGGAGCGGGCGGGACTGGGAATCATAATTAGGCCTGTGGCAATATGCGAGTTGGTTAATTGCACGGTAAATTAAAAGGGATTAATTGCCGTATTCATGCGTGTTTGTTTTCCTTGTCTCTCTCCACCAAAGAGACTGGACGACAAGAGTGTTCACTGCTATGTATCGTCTGGCAGTCAGGTGAGTTGGTACATTAGCGTAATGAACGGAGGGAAAGCTCTTGTCATCGAGTGTCTTTGTCTCAGTGGGGGAGGCAGGGCTATGGGCTACACACACACACACACAGTGCGATATTCATGAGGGGGAGACGAGGCGGAGAAGAAAACAGAGAGTTGAGCGTAAGAGAAAGACATGGAACTTGTTCCTTAACCAAATGCCACGGCCCCTGTGTGGGAGTGTTTTGGATTTAAACCAAATGACAGAGGGCAGCCCAGTAATTTGGACGAGCCCGTGTGCTGAGTTTGTTCTAAAACCATCTCAACAAAAAGAGTGAATACGACCAAATTAACTGCACACCTGCTACAACAGTAGCATGCTGCTCTAACACTGATGCTTCAGTATTAATAATCTAATGATGCCATATATAATCATATCAGTCAGAGGAACCAAACACTACTTCTACTGCAATACTTTAACTACATTTTTCTCTCTCAGAACTGGTTCTTATGACGTGTTGTGTGACCACATCAGAAATCAAATGTGTTTGTCATTCTGAACAGCTTCAAGGTGGAGTGAATGTTAAAATAATTAGGCAATAAACATCAAAACACAACATTAGATGTCATATTTGGGTTTATATTCAACTAAGGCAGGCATTGTGTGATCCATGTACTATAGATATATATATTTTTTTTTTTTTACTGTAACTGAAACACAACACAGGAGCGGGATGGGACGGGAGTCATTCTTGTGGGATTGGGACGGGACAGGATTTTTTTTTTTCCTTTTTCATGGGATTGGGACGGGATTGGATTATTTTTGTGGGAGTGGGATGGGACGGGACTGAAAATCCACTCCCGTGTCACCCTCTAGTTTAGAGGGAATAAATTTCCGTTACAACGGAAACGTGGGCACAGTTATCTATATAAATACACAGACTAACTAACTAACTAACTAACTAACGAACTGATTGACTAACATAAACAACTGAAAATTGAAAAAAATTAGCTTGCACTGTTAGCTCTGGTAAGGGAAAGCATGAGGGAAAGCAGCTGACCGGAAGTCACGCACAAAAAAACGGAAGTTGATCACTATTTACTTCCATGTTTGAAAATAAGGTGGATACTATGATGTGTTTTTCAAAATTTATGACGACAACTCTACTGTGACATTTTTCATGGGTTTTGACGACATACTATACTATGACTATTTGCGTGATTTTTGACAACATGCTATACTATGACTTTTTTGTGACTTTTGATGACACACTATACTATGATGTTTTTTTCAAAATTTATGACGACATACTATACCATGATGTTTTTCATGGTCTTGACGACATACTATACTATGATGTTTTTTCGTGGTTTTTGTCAACATACTATACTATGACATTTTTTCATTGAGTTTGACGACATACTATACCATGACTTTTTTTCATGGTTTCTGATGACATACTAGATTATGACTTTATTCAGTCATTTTTGATGACATACATTGTTTTTGTGACTTTTTTTTATACTATGATGTTTTTTAACATTTGACCAGGACATAGTCCCATTGAGATTCAGAATCTCTTTTGCAAGGGAGTCCTGGCCAAGACAGCAGTATTGTACTATGACTTGTTTTTGACGACATACTATACTATGACTTTTTGTCACGGTTTTTGACAACATACTGTACTATGACATTTTTCATGGTTTTTGAAGACATACTATACTACGATGTTTTTTTGACGACATACTATACTCTAACATTTTTTCATTGTTTTGGACAACATACTATACTATGATGTTTTTTTATTGTTTTTGACGACATAATATACTATGATGTTTTTTTGTGATTTTTGATGACATGCTATACTATCACTTTTTGTCATGGTTTTTCACGACATGCTATACTACAATGTTTTTTCATGGTTTTTAACGACATACTATACTATGACTTTTTTCAATCATTTTTGATGACATACTATACTATGACATTTTTTCATGATTTTTGATGACATGCTATAATATGATGTTTTTTCATGGTTTTTGACGACACGCTATTCTGTGACTTTTTTTCTGACTTTTTTATGACATACTATACTAAGACTTTTTCTAAATTGTTTTTGACAACTCACTATACTATGACGTTTTTTCCATGTTGTTTGACGACATACCATACTATTATGGGTTTTTTTGGTTTTTGGAGACATACTATTCCATGACTTTTTTCCATGTTTTTTGACGACATACTATACTATGACATTTTTTCATTGTTTTTGACGACATGCTATTCTATGACGTTTTTTCGGGATTTTTGACGACACACTATACTATGACTTTTTTTCATGGTTTTTGATGACATACTATACTATGATTTTTTTTTCAAATTTTTAATGACATACTATACTATGATGGGGTTTTTTTGGACACCTACTATTCCATAACTTTTTTCCATGGTTTTTGAAGACATACTATACTATGACTTTTTTTTCGGGATTTTTGACGACATACCATACTATGACATGTTTTAATGGGGGTTTTTTTCACGACACACTATACAATGGCTTTGATTCATGGTTTTTGACAACACAATATACTATGACTTTTTTTCATGGTTTTTAATGACATCCTATACTATGATGTTTTTTAGGAACATTTCTATGACATAGGATACTAT